>NW_028254480.1:0-86967 GCF_964263255.1 Lissotriton vulgaris
AAAACGGACCATTTTCCACATTTCTGAAGCATGACGTAATGGGGGGGGTGTTATCTCTTTTGTCGAAAATCAGCCGTTTTTGCTCGAACATTAAATGCCTCCAAATGGTATTTAATTAACTTCCCGAGCCCCTGGAAGCATGAAAATCACTTTAAACATGCTAATTTTAGCTCTAACACTGATGATCCACCTACAAATGTGAACTGACGTTCAAAAATAAAACATTTGAAAACGGACCATTTTCCACATTTCTGAAGCATGACGTAATGGGGGGGTGTTATCTCTTTTGTCGAAAATCAGCCGTTTTTGCTCGAACATTAAATGCCTCCAAATGGTATTTAATTAACTTCCCGGGGTGAAGAAACCCTTTTTGAGAACTCAGAGTGAGTAAATTGGCCATTTTCATGCACTTTTAACCATTCCATAAATCTTGTGTTTTGGGCCCCTGGAAGCATGAAAATCACTTTAAACATGCTAATTTTAGCTCTAACACTGATGATCCACCTACAAATGTGAACTGACGTTCAAAAAATAAAACATTTGAAAACGGACCATTTTCCACATTTCTGAAGCATGACGTAATGGGGGGGTGTTATCTCTTTTGTCGAAAATCAGCCGTTTTTGCTCGAACATTAAATGCCTCCAAATGGTATTTAATTAACTTCCCGGGGTGAAGAAAACCCTTTTTGAGAACTCAGAGTGAGTAAATTGGCCATTTTCATGCACTTTTAACCATTCCATAAATCTTGTGTTTTGGGCCCCTGGAAGCATGAAAATCACTTTAAACATGCTAATTTTAGCTCTAACACTGATGATCCACCTACAAATGTGAACTGACGTTCAAAAATAAAACATTTGAAAACGGACCATTTTCCACATTTCTGAAGCATGACGTAATGGGGGGGTGTTATCTCTTTTGTCGAAAATCAGCCGTTTTTGCTCGAACATTAAATGCCTCCAAATGGTATTTAATTAACTTCCCGAGCCCCTGGAAGCATGAAAATCACTTTAAACATGCTAATTTTAGCTCTAACACTGATGATCCACCTACAAATGTGAACTGACGTTCAAAAATAAAACATTTGAAAACGGACCATTTTCCACATTTCTGAAGCATGACGTAATGGGGGGGTGTTATCTCTTTTGTCGAAAATCAGCCGTTTTTGCTCGAACATTAAATGCCTCCAAATGGTATTTAATTAACTTCCCGAGCCCCTGGAAGCATGAAAATCACTTTAAACATGCTAATTTTAGCTCTAACACTGATGATCCACCTACAAATGTGAACTGACGTTCAAAAATAAAACATTTGAAAACGGACCAGTTTCCACATTTCTGAAGCATGACGTAATGGGGGGGTGTTATCTCTTTTGTCGAAAATCAGCCGTTTTTTGCTCGAACATTAAATGCCTCCAAATGGTATTTAATTAACTTCCCGAGCCCCTGGAAGCATGAAAATCACTTTAAACATGCTAATTTTAGCTCTAACACTGATGATCCACCTACAAATGTGAACTGACGTTCAAAAATAAAAACATTTGAAAACGGACCATTTTCCACATTTCTGAAGCATGACGTAATGGAGGGGTGTTATCTCTTTTGTCGAAAAATCAGCCGTTTTTTGCTCGAACATTAAATGCCTCCAAATGGTATTTAATTAACTTCCCGGGGTGAAGAAACCTTTTTTGAGAACTCAGAGTGAGTAAATTGGCCATTTTCATGCACTTTTAACCATTCCATAAATCTTGTGTTTTGGGCCCCTGGAAGCATGAAAATCACTTTAAACATGCTAATTTTAGCTCTAACACTGATGATCCACCTACAAATGTGAACTGACGTTCAAAAATAAAACATTTGAAAACGGACCATTTTCCACATTTCTGAAGCATGACGTAATGGGGGGGTGTTATCTCTTTTGTCGAAAATCAGCCGTTTTTGCTCGAACATTAAATGCCTCCAAATGGTATTTAATTAACTTCCCGAGCCCCTGGAAGCATGAAAATCACTTTAAACATGCTAATTTTAGCTCTAACACTGATGATCCACCTACAAATGTGAACTGATGTTCAAAAATAAAACATTTGAAAACGGACCATTTTCCACATTTCTGAAGCATGACGTAATGGGGGGGGTGTTATCTCTTTTGTCGAAAATCAGCCGTTTTTGCTCGAACATTAAATGCCTCCAAATGGTATTTAATTAACTTCCCGAGCCCCTGGAAGCATGAAAATCACTTTAAACATGCTAATTTTAGCTCTAACACTGATGATCCACCTACAAATGTGAACTGACGTTCAAAAATAAAACATTTGAAAACGGACCATTTTCCACATTTCTGAAGCATGACGTAATGGGGGGGTGTTATCTCTTTTGTCGAAAATCAGCCGTTTTTGCTCGAACATTAAATGCCTCCAAATGGTATTTAATTAACTACCCGAGCCCCTGGAAGCATGAAAATCACTTTAAACATGCTAATTTTAGCTCTAACACTGATGATCCACCTACAAATGTGAACTGACGTTCAAAAATAAAACATTTGAAAACGGACCATTTTCCACATTTCTGAAGCATGACGTAATGGGGGGGTGTTATCTCTTTTGTCGAAAATCAGCCGTTTTTGCTCGAACATTAAATGCCTCCAAATGGTATTTAATTAACTTCCCGAGCCCCTGGAAGCATGAAAAATCACTTTAAACATGCTAATTTTAGCTCTAACACTGATGATCCACCTACAAATGTGAACTGACGTTCAAAAATAAAACATTTGAAAACGGACCATTTTCCACATTTCTGAAGCATGACGTAATGGGGGGGTGTTATCTCTTTTGTCGAAAATCAGACGTTTTTGCTCGAACATTAAATGCCTCCAAATGGTATTTAATTAACTTCCCGGGGTGAAGAAACCCTTTTTGAGAACTCAGAGTGAGTAAATTGGCCATTTTCATGCACTTTTAACCATTCCATAAATCTTGTGTTTTGGGCCCCTGGAAGCATGAAAATCAACTTTAAACATGCTAATTTTAGCTCTAACACTGATGATCCACCTACAAATGTGAACTGACGTTCAAAAATAAAACATTTGAAAACGGACCATTTTCCACATTTCTGAAGCATGACGTAATGGGGGGGTGTTATCTCTTTTGTCGAAAATCAGCCGTTTTTGCTCGAACATTAAATGCCTCCAAATGGTATTTAATTAACTTCCCGGGGTGAAGAAACCCTTTTTGAGAACTCAGAGTGAGTAAATTGGCCATTTTCATGCACTTTTAACCATTCCATAAATCTTGTGTTTTGGGCCCCTGGAAGCATGAAAATCACTTTAAACATGCTAATTTTAGCTCTAACACTGATGATCCACCTACAAATGTGAACTGACGTTCAAAAATAAAACATTTGAAAACGGACCATTTTCCACATTTCTGAAGCATGACGTAATGGGGGGGTGTTATCTCTTTTGTCGAAAATCAGCCGTTTTTGCTCGAACATTAAATGCCTCCAAATGGTATTTAATTAACTTCCCGGGGTGAAGAAACCCTTTTTGAGAACTCAGAGTGAGTAAATTGGCCATTTTCATGCACTTTTAACCATTCCATAAATCTTGTGTTTTGGGCCCCTGGAAGCATGAAAATCACTTTAAACATGCTAATTTTAGCTCTAACACTGATGATCCACCTACAAATGTGAACTGACGTTCAAAAATAAAACATTTGAAAACGGACCATTTTCCACATTTCTGAAGCATGACGTAATGGGGGGGTGTTATCTCTTTTGTCGAAAATCAGCCGTTTTTGCTCGAACATTAAATGCCTCCAAATGGTATTTAATTAACTTCCCTGGGTGAAGAAACCCTTTTTGAGAACTCAGAGTGAGTAAATTGGCCATTTTCATGCACTTTTAACCATTCCATAAATCTTGTGTTTTGGGGCCCCTGGAAGCATGAAAATCACTTTAAACATGCTAATTTTAGCTCTAACACTGATGATCCACCTACAAATGTGAACTGACGTTCAAAAATAAAACATTTGAAAACGGACCATTTTCCACATTTCTGAAGCATGACGTAATGGGGGGGTGTTATCTCTTTTGTCGAAAATCAGCCGTTTTTGCTCGAACATTAAATGCCTCCAAATGGTATTTAATTAACTTCCCGAGCCCCTGGAAGCATGAAAATCACTTTAAACATGCTAATTTTAGCTCTAACACTGATGATCCACCTACAAATGTGAACTGACGTTCAAAAATAAAACATTTGAAAACGGACCATTTTCCACATTTCTGAAGCATGACGTAATGGGGGGGTGTTATCTCTTTTGTCGAAAATCAGCCGTTTTTGCTCGAACATTAAATGCCTCCAAATGGTATTTAATTAACTTCCCGAGCCCCTGGAAGCATGAAAATCACTTTAAACATGCTAATTTTAGCTCTAACACTGATGATCCACCTACAAATGTGAACTGACGTTCAAAAATAAAACATTTGAAAACGGACCATTTTCCACATTTCTGAAGCATGACGTAATGGGGGGGTGTTATCTCTTTTGTCGAAAATCAGCCGTTTTTGCTCGAACATTAAATGCCTCCAAATGGTATTTAATTAACTTCCCGGGGTGAAGAAACCCTTTTTGAGAACTCAGAGTGAGTAAATTGGCCATTTTCATGCACTTTTAACCATTCCATAAATCTTGTGTTTTGGGCCCCTGGAAGCATGAAAATCACTTTAAACATGCTAATTTTAGCTCTAACACTGATGATCCACCTACAAATGTGAACTGACGTTCAAAAATAAAACATTTGAAAACGGACCATTTTCCACATTTCTGAAGCATGACGTAATGGGGGGGTGTTATCTCTTTTGTCGAAAATCAGCCGTTTTTGCTCGAACATTAAATGCCTCCAAATGGTATTTAATTAACTTCCCGGGGTGAAGAAACCCTTTTTGAGAACTCAGAGTGAGTAAATTGGCCATTTTCATGCACTTTTAACCATTCCATAAATCTTGTGTTTTGGGCCCCTGGAAGCATGAAAATCACTTTAAACATGCTAATTTTAGCTCTAACACTGATGATCCACCTACAAATGTGAACTGACGTTCAAAAATAAAACATTTGAAAACGGACCATTTTCCACATTTCTGAAGCATGACGTAATGGGGGGGTGTTATCTCTTTTGTCGAAAATCAGCCGTTTTTGCTCGAACATTAAATGCCTCCAAATGGTATTTAATTAACTTCCCGAGCCCCTGGAAGCATGAAAATCACTTTAAACATGCTAATTTTAGCTCTAACACTGATGATCCACCTACAAATGTGAACTGACGTTCAAAAATAAAACATTTGAAAACGGACCATTTTCCACATTTCTGAAGCATGACGTAATGGGGGGGTGTTATCTCTTTTGTCGAAAATCAGCCGTTTTTGCTCGAACATTAAATGCCTCCAAATGGTATTTAATTAACTTCCCGGGGTGAAGAAACCCTTTTTGAGAACTCAGAGTGAGTAAATTGGCCATTTTCATGCACTTTTAACCATTCCATAAATCTTGTGTTTTGGGCCCCTGGAAGCATGAAAATCACTTTAAACATGCTAATTTTAGCTCTAACACTGATGATCCACCTACAAATGTGAACTGACGTTCAAAAATAAAACATTTGAAAACGGACCATTTTCCACATTTCTGAAGCATGACGTAATGGGGGGGTGTTATCTCTTTTGTCGAAAATCAGCCGTTTTTGCTCGAACATTAAATGCCTCCAAATGGTATTTAATTAAACTTCCCGAGCCCCTGGAAGCATGAAAATCACTTTAAACATGCTAATTTTAGCTCTAACACTGATGATCCACCTACAAATGTGAACTGACGTTCAAAAATAAAACATTTGAAAACGGACCATTTTCCACATTTCTGAAGCATGACGTAATGGGGGGGTGTTATCTCTTTTGTCGAAAATCAGCCGTTTTTGCTCGAACATTAAATGCCTCCAAATGGTATTTAATTAACTTCCCGGGGTGAAGAAACCCTTTTTGAGAACTCAGAGTGAGTAAATTGGCCATTTTCATGCACTTTTAACCATTCCATAAATCTTGTGTTTTGGGCCCCTGGAAGCATGAAAATCACTTTAAACATGCTAATTTTAGCTCTAACACTGATGATCCACCTACAAATGTGAACTGACGTTCAAAAATAAAACATTTGAAAACGGACCATTTTCCACATTTCTGAAGCATGAAGTAAATGGGGGGGTGTTATCTCTTTTGTCGAAAATCAGCCGTTTTTGCTCGAACATTAAATGCCTCCAAATGGTATTTAATTAACTTCCCGAGCCCCTGGAAGCATGAAAATCACTTTAAACATGCTAATTTTAGCTCTAACACTGATGATCCACCTACAAATGTGAACTGACGTTCAAAAATAAAACATTTGAAAACGGACCATTTTCCACATTTCTGAAGCATGACGTAATGGGGGGGTGTTATCTCTTTTGTCGAAAATCAGCCGTTTTTGCTCGAACATTAAATGCCTCCAAATGGTATTTAATTAACTTCCCGGGGTGAAGAAACCCTTTTTGAGAACTCAGAGTGAGTAAATTGGCCATTTTCATGCACTTTTAACCATTCCATAAATCTTGTGTTTTGGGCCCCTGGAAGCATGAAAATCACTTTAAACATGCTAATTTTAGCTCTAACACTGATGATCCACCTACAAATGTGAACTGACGTTCAAAAATAAAACATTTGAAAACGGACCATTTTCCACATTTCTGAAGCATGACGTAATGGGGGGGTGTTATCTCTTTTGTCGAAAATCAGCCGTTTTTGCTCGAACATTAAATTCCTCCAAATGGTATTTCATTAACTTCCCGGGGTGAAGAAACCCTTTTTGAGAACTCAGAGTGAGTAAATTGGCCATTTTCATGCACTTTTAACCATTCCATAAATCTTGTGTTTTGGGCCCCTGGAAGCATGAAAATCACTTTAAACATGCTAATTTTAGCTCTAACACTGATGATCCACCTACAAATGTGAACTGACGTTCAAAAATAAAACATTTGAAAACGGACCATTTTCCACATTTCTGAAGCATGACGTAATGGGGGGGTGTTATCTCTTTTGTCGAAAATCAGCCGTTTTTGCTCGAACATTAAATGCCTCCAAATGGTATTTAATTAACTTCCCGAGCCCCTGGAAGCATGAAAATCACTTTAAACATGCTAATTTTAGCTCTAACACTGATGATCCACCTACAAATGTGAACTGACGTTCAAAAATAAAACATTTGAAAACGGACCATTTTCCACATTTCTGAAGCATGACGTAATGGGTGGGTGTTATCTCTTTTGTCGAAAATCAGCCGTTTTTGCTCGAACATTAAATGCCTCCAAATGGTATTTAATTAACTTCCCGAGCCCCTGGAAGCATGAAAATCACTTTAAACATGCTAATTTTAGCTCTAACACTGATGATCCACCTACAAATGTGAACTGACGTTCAAAAATAAAACATTTGAAAACGGACCATTTTCCACATTTCTGAAGCATGACGTAATGGGGGGGTGTTATCTCTTTTGTCGAAAATCAGCCGTTTTTGCTCGAACATTAAATGCCTCCAAATGGTATTTAATTAACTTCCCGAGCCCCTGGAAGCATGAAAATCACTTTAAACATGCTAATTTTAGCTCTAACACTGATGATCCACCTACAAATGTGAACTGACGTTCAAAAATAAAACATTTGAAAACGGACCATTTTCCACATTTCTGAAGCATGACGTAATGGGGGGGTGTTATCTCTTTTGTCGAAAATCAGCCGTTTTTGCTCGAACATTAAATGCCTCCAAATGGTATTTAATTAACTTCCCGAGCCCCTGGAAGCATGAAAATCACTTTAAACATGCTAATTTTAGCTCTAACACTGATGATCCACCTACAAATGTGAACTGACGTTCAAAAATAAAACATTTGAAAACGGACCATTTTCCACATTTCTGAAGCATGACGTAATGGGGGGGTGTTATCTCTTTTGTCGAAAATCAGCCGTTTTTGCTCGAACATTAAATGCCTCCAAATGGTATTTAATTAACTTCCCGAGCCCCTGGAAGCATGAAAATCACTTTAAACATGCTAATTTTAGCTCTAACACTGATGATCCACCTACAAATGTGAACTGACGTTCAAAAATAAAACATTTGAAAACGGACCATTTTCCACATTTCTGAAGCATGACGTAATGGGGGGGTGTTATCTCTTTTGTCGAAAATCAGCCGTTTTTGCTCTAACATTAAATGCCTCCAAATGGTATTTAATTAACTTCCCGAGCCCCTGGAAGCATGAAAATCACTTTAAACATGCTAATTTTAGCTCTAACACTGATGATCCACCTACAAATGTGAACTGACGTTCAAAAATAAAACATTTGAAAACGGACCATTTTCCACATTTCTGAAGCATGACGTAATGGGGGGGTGTTATCTCTTTTGTCGAAAATCAGCCGTTTTTGCTCGAACATTAAATGCCTCCAAATGGTATTTAATTAACTTCCCGGGGTGAAGAAACCCTTTTTGAGAACTCAGAGTGAGTAAATTGGCCATTTTCATGCACTTTTAACCATTCCATAAATCTTGTGTTTTGGGCCCCTGGAAGCATGAAAATCACTTTAAACATGCTAATTTTAGCTCTAACACTGATGATCCACCTACAAATGTGAACTGACGTTCAAAAATAAAACATTTGAAAACGGACCATTTTCCACATTTCTGAAGCATGACGTAATGGGGGGGTGTTATCTCTTTTGTCGAAAATCAGCCGTTTTTGCTCGAACATTAAATGCCTCCAAATGGTATTTAATTAACTTCCCGAGCCCCTGGAAGCATGAAAATCACTTTAAACATGCTAATTTTAGCTCTAACACTGATGATCCACCTACAAATGTGAACTGACGTTCAAAAATAAAACATTTGAAAACGGACCATTTTCCACATTTCTGAAGCATGACGTAATGGGGGGGTGTTATCTCTTTTGTCGAAAATCAGCCGTTTTTGCTCGAACATTAAATGCCTCCAAATGGTATTTAATTAACTTCCCGAGCCCCTGGAAGCATGAAAATCACTTTAAACATGCTAATTTTAGCTCTAACACTGATGATCCACCTACAAATGTGAACTGACGTTCAAAAATAAAACATTTGAAAACGGACCATTTTCCACATTTCTGAAGCATGACGTAATGGGGGGGTGTTATCTCTTTTGTCGAAAATCAGCCGTTTTTGCTCGAACATTAAATGCCTCCAAATGGTATTTAATTAACTTCCCGAGCCCCTGGAAGCATGAAAATCACTTTAAACATGCTAATTTTAGCTCTAACACTGATGATCCACCTACAAATGTGAACTGACGTTCAAAAATAAAACATTTGAAAACGGACCATTTTCCACATTTCTGAAGCATGACGTAATGGGGGGTGTTATCTCTTTTGTCGAAAATCAGCCGTTTTTGCTCGAACATTAAATGCCTCCAAATGGTATTTAATTAACTTCCCGAGCCCCTGGAAGCATGAAAATCACTTTAAACATGCTAATTTTAGCTCTAACACTGATGATCCACCTACAAATGTGAACTGACGTTCAAAAATAAAACATTTGAAAACGGACCATTTTCCACATTTCTGAAGCATGACGTAATGGGGGGGTGTTATCTCTTTTGTCGAAAATCAGCCGTTTTTGCTCGAACATTAAATGCCTCCAAATGGTATTTAATTAACTTCCCGGGGTGAAGAAACCCTTTTTGAGAACTCAGAGTGAGTAAATTGGCCATTTTCATGCACTTTTAACCATTCCATAAATCTTGTGTTTTGGGCCCCTGGAAGCATGAAAATCACTTTAAACATGCTAATTTTAGCTCCAACACTGATGATCCACCTACAAATGTGAACTGACGTTCAAAAATAAAACATTTGAAAACGGACCATTTTCCACATTTCTGAAGCATGACGTAATGGGGGGGGTGTTATCTCTTTTGTCGAAAATCAGCCGTTTTTGCTCGAACATTAAATGCCTCCAAATGGTATTTAATTAACTTCCCGAGCCCCTGGAAGCATGAAAATCAATTTAAACATGCTAATTTTAGCTCTAACACTGATGATCCACCTACAAATGTGAACTGACGTTCAAAAATAAAACATTTGAAAACGGACCATTTTCCACATTTCTGAAGCATGACGTAATGGGGGGGTGTTATCTCTTTTGTCGAAAATCAGCCGTTTTTGCTCGAACATTAAATGCCTCCAAATGGTATTTAATTAACTTCCCGGGGTAAAGAAACCCTTTTTGAGAACTCAGAGTGAGTAAATTGGCCATTTTCATGCACTTTTAACCATTCCATAAATCTTGTGTTTTGGGCCCCTGGAAGCATGAAAATCACTTTAAACATGCTAATTTTAGCTCTAACACTGATGATCCACCTACAAATGTGAACTGACGTTCAAAAATAAAACATTTGAAAACGGACCATTTTCCACATTTCTGAAGCATGACGTAATGGGGGGGTGTTATCTCTTTTGTCGAAAATCAGCCGTTTTTGCTCGAACATTAAATGCCTCCAAATGGTATTTAATTAACTTCCCGAGCCCCTGGAAGCATGAAAATCACTTTAAACATGCTAATTTTAGCTCTAACACTGATGATCCACCTACAAATGTGAACTGACGTTCAAAAATAAAACATTTGAAAACGGACCATTTTCCACATTTCTGAAGCATGACGTAATGGGGGGGTGTTATCTCTTTTGTCGAAAATCAGCCGTTTTTGCTCGAACATTAAATGCCTCCAAATGGTATTTAATTAACTTCCCGAGCCCCTGGAAGCATGAAAATCACTTTAAACATGCTAATTTTAGCTCTAACACTGATGATCCACCTACAAATGTGAACTGACGTTCAAAAATAAAACATTTGAAAACGGACCATTTTCCACATTTCTGAAGCATGACGTAATGGGGGGGTGTTATCTCTTTTGTCGAAAATCAGCCGTTTTTGCTCGAACATTAAATGCCTCCAAATGGTATTTAATTAACTTCCCGGGGTGAAGAAACCCTTTTTGAGAACTCAGAGTGAGTAAATTGGCCATTTTCATGCACTTTTAACCATTCCATAAATCTTGTGTTTTGGGCCCCTGGAAGCATGAAAATCACTTTAAACATGCTAATTTTAGCTCTAACACTGATGATCCACCTACAATTGTGAACTGACGTTCAAAAATAAAACATTTGAAAACGGACCATTTTCCACATTTCTGAAGCATGACGTAATGGGGGGGTGTTATCTCTTTTGTCGAAAATCAGCCGTTTTTGCTCGAACATTAAATGCCTCCAAATGGTATTTAATTAACTTCCCGAGCCCCTGGAAGCATGAAAATCACTTTAAACATGCTAATTTTAGCTCTAACACTGATGATCCACCTACAAATGTGAACTGACGTTCAAAAATAAAACATTTGAAAACGGACCATTTTCCACATTTCTGAAGCATGACGTAATGGGGGGGTGTTATCTCTTTTGTCGAAAATCAGCCGTTTTTGCTCGAACATTAAATGCCTCCAAATGGTATTTAATTAACTTCCCGAGCCCCTGGAAGCATGAAAATCACTTTAAACATGCTAATTTTAGCTCTAACACTGATGATCCACCTACAAATGTGAACTGACGTTCAAAAATAAAACATTTGAAAACGGACCATTTTCCACATTTCTGAAGCATGACGTAATGGGGGGGTGTTATCTCTTTTGTCGAAAATCAGCCGTTTTTGCTCGAACATTAAATGCCTCCAAATGGTATTTAATTAACTTCCCGAGCCCCTGGAAGCATGAAAATCACTTTAAACATGCTAATTTTAGCTCTAACACTGATGATCCACCTACAAATGTGATCTGACGTTCAAAAATAAAACATTTGAAAACGGACCATTTTCCACATTTCTGAAGCATGACGTAATGGGGGGGTGTTATCTCTTTTGTCGAAAATCAGCCGTTTTTGCTCGAACATTAAATGCCTCCAAATGGTATTTAATTAACTTCCCGAGCCCCTGGAAGCATGAAAATCACTTTAAACATGCTAATTTTAGCTCTAACACTGATGATCCACCTACAAATGTGAACTGACGTTCAAAAATAAAACATTTGAAAACGGACCATTTTCCACATTTCTGAAGCATGACGTAATGGGGGGGTGTTATCTCTTTTGTCGAAAATCAGCCGTTTTTGCTCGAACATTAAATGCCTCCAAATGGTATTTAATTAACTTCCCGAGCCCCTGGAAGCATGAAAATCACTTTAAACATGCTAATTTTAGCTCTAACACTGATGATCCACCTACAAATGTGAACTGACGTTCAAAAATAAAACATTTGAAAACGGACCATTTTCCACATTTCTGAAGCATGACGTAATGGGGGGGTGTTATCTCTTTTGTCGAAAATCAGCCGTTTTTGCTCGAACATTAAATGCCTCCAAATGGTATTTAATTAACTTCCCGGGGTGCAGAAACCCTTTTTGAGAACTCAGAGTGAGTAAATTGGCCATTTTCATGCACTTTTAACCATTCCATAAATCTTGTGTTTTGGGCCCCTGGAAGCATGAAAATCACTTTAAACATGCTAATTTTAGCTCTAACACTGATGATCCACCTACAAATGTGAACTGACGTTCAAAAATAAAACATTTGAAAACGGACCATTTTCCACATTTCTGAAGCATGACGTAATGGGGGGGGTGTTATCTCTTTTGTCGAAAATCAGCCGTTTTTGCTCGAACATTAAATGCCTCCAAATGGTATTTAATTAACTTCCCGAGCCCCTGGAAGCATGAAAATCACTTTAAACATGCTAATTTTAGCTCTAACACTGATGATCCACCTACAAATGTGAACTGACGTTCAAAAATAAAACATTTGAAAACGGACCATTTTCCACATTTCTGTAGCATGACGTAATGGGGGGGTGTTATCTCTTTTGTCGAAAATCAGCCGTTTTTGCTCGAACATTAAATGCCTCCAAATGGTATTTAATTAACTTCCCGAGCCCCTGGAAGCATGAAAATCACTTTAAACATGCTAATTTTAGCTCTAACACTGATGATCCACCTACAAATGTGAACTGACGTTCAAAAATAAAACATTTGAAAACGGACCATTTTCCACATTTCTGAAGCATGACGTAATGGGGGGGTGTTATCTCTTTTGTCGAAAATCAGCCGTTTTTGCTCGAACATTAAATGCCTCCAAATGGTATTTAATTAACTTCTAGAGCCCCTGGAAGCATGAAAATCACTTTAAACATGCTAATTTTAGCTCTAACACTGATGATCCACCTACAAATGTGAACTGACGTTCAAAAATAAAACATTTGAAAACGGACCATTTTCCACATTTCTGAAGCATGACGTAATGGGGGGGTGTTATCTCTTTTGTCGAAAATCAGCCGTTTTTGCTCGAACATTAAATGCCTCCAAATGGTATTTAATTAACTTCCCGAGCCCCTGGAAGCATGAAAATCACTTTAAACATGCTAATTTTAGCTCTAACACTGATGATCCACCTACAAATGTGAACTAACGTTCAAAAATAAAACATTTGAAAACGGACCATTTTCCACATTTCTGAAGCATGACGTAATGGGGGGGTGTTATCTCTTTTGTCGAAAATCAGCCGTTTTTGCTCGAACATTAAATGCCTCCAAATGGTATTTAATTAACTTCCCGAGCCCCTGGAAGCATGAAAATCACTTTAAACATGCTAATTTTAGCTCTAACACTGATGATCCACCTACAAATGTGAACTGACGTTCAAAAATAAAACATTTGAAAACGGACCATTTTCCACATTTCTGAAGCATGACGTAATGGGGGGGTGTTATCTCTTTTGTCGAAAATCAGCCGTTTTTGCTCGAACATTAAATGCCTCCAAATGGTATTTAATTAACTTCCCGGGGTGAAGAAACCCTTTTTGAGAACTCAGAGTGAGTAAATTGGCCATTTTCATGCACTTTTAACCATTCCATAAATCTTGTGTTTTGGGCCCCTGGAAGCATGAAAATCACTTTAAACATGCTAATTTTAGCTCTAACACTGATGATCCACCTACAAATGTGAACTGACGTTCAAAAATAAAACATTTGAAAACGGACCATTTTCCACATTTCTGAAGCATGACGTAATGGGGGGGTGTTATCTCTTTTGTCGAAAATCAGCCGTTTTTGCTCGAACATTAAATGCCTCCAAATGGTATTTAATTAACTTCCCGAGCCCCTGGAAGCATGAAAATCACTTTAAACATGCTAATTTTAGCTCTAACACTGATGATCCACCTACAAATGTGAACTGACGTTCAAAAATAAAACATTTGAAAACGGACCATTTTCCACATTTCTGAAGAATGACGTAATGGGGGGGTGTTATCTCTTTTGTCGAAAATCAGCCGTTTTTGCTCGAACATTAAATGCCTCCAAATGGTATTTAATTAACTTCCCGAGGCCCTGGAAGCATGAAAATCACTATAAACATGCTAATTTTAGCTCTAACACTGATGATCCACCTACAAATGTGAACTGACGTTCAAAAATAAAACATTTGAAAACGGACCATTTTCCACATTTCTGAAGCATGACGTAATGGGGGGTGTTATCTCTTTTGTCGAAAATCAGCCGTTTTTGCTCGAACATTAAATGCCTCCAAATGGTATTTAATTAACTTCCCGAGGCCCTGGAAGCATGAAAATCACTTTAAACATGCTAATTTTAGCTCTAACACTGATGATCCACCTACAAATGTGAACTGACGTTCAAAAATAAAACATTTGAAAACGGACCATTTTCCACATTTCTGAAGCATGACGTAATGGGGGGGTGTTATCTCTTTTGTCGAAAATCAGCCGTTTTTGCTCGAACATTAAATGCCTCCAAATGGTATTTAATTAACTTCCCGAGCCCCTGGAAGCATGAAAATCACTTTAAACATGCTAATTTTAGCTCTAACACTGATGATCCACCTACAAATGTGAACTGACGTTCAAAAATAAAACATTTGAAAACGGACCATTTTCCACATTTCTGAAGCATGACGTAATGGGGGGGTGTTATCTCTTTTGACGAAAATCAGCCGTTTTTGCTCGAACATTAAATGCCTCCAAATGGTATTTAATTAACTTCCCGAGCCCCTGGAAGCATGAAAATCACTTTAAACATGCTAATTTTAGCTCTAACACTGATGATCCACCTACAAATGTGAACTGACGTTCAAAAATAAAACATTTGAAAACGGACCATTTTCCACATTTCTGAAGCATGACGTAATGGGGGGGTGTTATCTCTTTTGTCGAAAATCAGCCGTTTTTGCTCGAACATTAAATGCCTCCAAATGGTATTTAATTAACTTCCCGGGGTGAAGAAACCCTTTTTGAGAACTCAGAGTGAGTAAATTGGCCATTTTCATGCACTTTTAACCATTCCATAAATCTTGTGTTTTGGGCCCCTGGAAGCATGAAAATCACTTTAAACATGCTAATTTTAGCTCTAACACTGATGATCCACCTACAAATGTGAACTGACGTTCAAAAATAAAACATTTGAAAACGGACCATTTTCCACATTTCTGAAGCATGACGTAATGGGGGGGGTGTTATCTCTTTTGTCGAAAATCAGCCGTTTTTGCTCGAACATTAAATGCCTCCAAATGGTATTTAATTAACTTCCCGAGCCCCTGGAAGCATGAAAATCACTTTAAACATGCTAATTTTAGCTCTAACACTGATGATCCACCTACAAATGTGAACTGACGTTCAAAAATAAAACATTTGAAAACGGACCATTTTCCACATTTCTGAAGCATGACGTAATGGGGGGGTGTTATCTCTTTTGTCGAAAATCAGCCGTTTTTGCTCGAACATTAAATGCCTCCAAATGGTATTTAATTAACTTCCCGAGCCCCTGGAAGCATGAAAATCACTTTAAACATGCTAATTTTAGCTCTAACACTGATGATCCACCTACAAATGTGAACTGACGTTCAAAAATAAAACATTTGAAAACGGACCATTTTCCACATTTCTGAAGCATGACGTAATGGGGGGTGTTATCTCTTTTGTCGAAAATCAGCCGTTTTTGCTCGAACATTAAATGCCTCCAAATGGTATTTAATTAACTTCCCGAGCCCCTGGAAGCATGAAAATCACTTTAAACATGCTAATTTTAGCTCTAACACTGATGATCCACCTACAAATGTGAACTGACGTTCAAAAATAAAACATTTGAAAACGGACCATTTTCCACATTTCTGAAGCATGACGTAATGGGGGGGTGTTATCTCTTTTGTCGAAAATCAGCCGTTTTTGCTCGAACATTAAATGCCTCCAAATGGTATTTAATTAACTTCCCGAGCCCCTGGAAGCATGAAAATCACTTTAAACATGCTAATTTTAGCTCTAACACAGATGATCCACCTACAAATGTGAACTGACGTTCAAAAATAAAACATTTGAAAACGGACCATTTTCCACATTTCTGAAGCATGACGTAATGGGGGGGTGTTATCTCTTTTGTCGAAAATCAGCCGTTTTTGCTCGAACATTAAATGCCTCCAAATGGTATTTAATTAACTTCCCGGGGTGAAGAAACCCTTTTTGAGAACTCAGAGTGAGTAAATTGGCCATTTTCATGCACTTTTAACCATTCCATAAATCTTGTGTTTTGGGCCCCTGGAAGCATGAAAATCACTTTAAACATGCTAATTTTAGCTCTAACACTGATGATCCACCTACAAATGTGAACTGACGTTCAAAAATAAAACATTTGAAAACGGACCATTTTCCACATTTCTGAAGCATGACGTAATGGGGGGGTGTTATCTCTTTTGTCGAAAATCAGCCGTTTTTGCTCGAACATTAAATGCCTCCAAATGGTATTTAATTAACTTCCCGAGCCCCTGGAAGCATGAAAATCACTTTAAACATGCTAATTTTAGCTCTAACACTGATGATCCACCTACAAATGTGAACTGACGTTCAAAAATAAAACATTTGAAAACGGACCATTTTCCACATTTCTGAAGCATGACGTAATGGGGGGGTGTTATCTCTTTTGTCGAAAATCAGCCGTTTTTGCTCGAACATTAAATGCCTCCAAATGGTATTTAATTAACTTCTAGAGCCCCTGGAAGCATGAAAATCACTTTAAACATGCTAATTTTAGCTCTAACACTGATGATCCACCTACAAATGTGAACTGACGTTCAAAAATAAAACATTTGAAAACGGACCATTTTCCACATTTCTGAAGCATGACGTAATGGGGGGGTGTTATCTCTTTTGTCGAAAATCAGCCGTTTTTGCTCGAACATTAAATGCCTCCAAATGGTATTTAATTAACTTCCCGAGCCCCTGGAAGCATGAAAATCACTTTAAACATGCTAATTTTAGCTCTAACACTGATGATCCACCTACAAATGTGAACTAACGTTCAAAAATAAAACATTTGAAAACGGACCATTTTCCACATTTCTGAAGCATGACGTAATGGGGGGGTGTTATCTCTTTTGTCGAAAATCAGCCGTTTTTGCTCGAACATTAAATGCCTCCAAATGGTATTTAATGAACTTCCCGAGCCCCTGGAAGCATGAAAATCACTTTAAACATGCTAATTTTAGCTCTAACACTGATGATCCACCTACAAATTTGAACTGACGTTCAAAAATAAAACATTTGAAAACGGACCATTTTCCACATTTCTGAAGCATGACGTAATGGGGGGGTGTTATCTCTTTTGTCGAAAATCAGCCGTTTTTGCTCGAACATTAAATGCCTCCAAATGGTATTTAATTAACTTCCCGGGGTGAAGAAACCCTTTTTGAGAACTCAGAGTGAGTAAATTGGCCATTTTCATGCACTTTTAACCATTCCATAAATCTTGTGTTTTGGGCCCCTGGAAGCATGAAAATCACTTTAAACATGCTAATTTTAGCTCTAACACTGATGATCCACCTACAAATGTGAACTGACGTTCAAAAATAAAACATTTGAAAACGGACCATTTTCCACATTTCTGAAGCATGACGTAATGGGGGGGTGTTATCTCTTTTGTCGAAAATCAGCCGTTTTTGCTCGAACATTAAATGCCTCCAAATGGTATTTAATTAACTTCCCGGGGTGAAGAAACCCTTTTTGAGAACTCAGAGTGAGTAAATTGGCCATTTTCATGCACTTTTAACCATTCCATAAATCTTGTGTTTTGGGCCCCTGGAAGCATGAAAATCACTTTAAACATGCTAATTTTAGCTCTAACACTGATGATCCACCTACAAATGTGAACTGACGTTCAAAAATAAAACATTTGAAAACGGACCATTTTCCACATTTCTGAAGCATGACGTAATGGGGGGGTGTTATCTCTTTTGTCGAAAATCAGCCGTTTTTGCTCGAACATTAAATGCCTCCAAATGGTATTTAATTAACTTCCCGGGGTGAAGAAACCCTTTTTGAGAACTCAGAGTGAGTAAATTGGCCATTTTCATGCACTTTTAACCATTCCATAAATCTTGTGTTTTGGGCCCCTGGAAGCATGAAAATCACTTTAAACATGCTAATTTTAGCTCTAACACTGATGATCCACCTACAAATGTGAACTGACGTTCAAAAATAAAACATTTGAAAACGGACCATTTTCCACATTTCTGAAGCATGACGTAATGGGGGGGTGTTATCTCTTTTGTCGAAAATCAGCCGTTTTTGCTCGAACGTTAAATGCCTCCAAATGGTATTTAATTAACTTCCCGGGGTGAAGAAACCCTTTTTGAGAACTCAGAGTGAGTAAATTGGCCATTTTCATGCACTTTTAACCATTCCATAAATCTTGTGTTTTGGGCCCCTGGAAGCATGAAAATCACTTTAAACATGCTAATTTTAGCTCTAACACTGATGATCCACCTACAAATGTGAACTGACGTTCAAAAATAAAACATTTGAAAACGGACCATTTTCCACATTTCTGAAGCATGACGTAATGGGGGGGTGTTATCTCTTTTGTCGAAAATCAGCCGTTTTTGCTCGAACATTAAATGCCTCCAAATGGTATTTAATTAACTTCCCGAGCCCCTGGAAGCATGAAAATCACTTTAAACATGCTAATTTTAGCTCTAACACTGATGATCCACCTACAAATGTGAACTGACGTTCAAAAATAAAACATTTGAAAACGGACCATTTTCCACATTTCTGAAGCATGACGTAATGGGGGGGTGTTATCTCTTTTGTCGAAAATCAGCCGTTTTTGCTCGAACATTAAATGCCTCCAAATGGTATTTAATTAACTTCCCGGGGTGAAGAAACCCTTTTTGAGAACTCAGAGTGAGTAAATTGGCCATTTTCATGCACTTTTAACCATTCCATAAATCTTGTGTTTTGGGCCCCTGGAAGCATGAAAATCACTTTAAACATGCTAATTTTAGCTCTAACACTGATGATCCACCTACAAATGTGAACTGACGTTCAAAAATAAAACATTTGAAAACGGACCATTTTCCACATTTCTGAAGCATGACGTAATGGGGGGGTGTTATCTCTTTTGTCGAAAATCAGCCGTTTTTGCTCGAACATTAAATGCCTCCAAATGGTATTTAATTAACTTCCCGAGCCCCTGGAAGCATGAAAATCACTTTAAACATGCTAATTTTAGCTCTAACACTGATGATCCACCTACAAATGTGAACTGACGTTCAAAAATAAAACATTTGAAAACGGACCATTTTCCACATTTCTGAAGCATGACGTAATGGGGGGGTGTTATCTCTTTTGTCGAAAATCAGCCGTTTTTGCTCGAACATTAAATGCCTCCAAATGGTATTTAATTAACTTCCCGAGCCCCTGGAAGCATGAAAATAACTTTAAACATGCAAATTTTAGCTCTAACACTGATGATCCACCTACAAATGTGAACTGACGTTCAAAAATAAAACATTTGAAAACGGACCATTTTCCACATTTCTGAAGCATGACGTAATGGGGGGGTGTTATCTCTTTTGTCGAAAATCAGCCGTTTTTGCTCGAACATTAAATGCCTCCAAATGGTATTTAATTAACTTCCCGGGGTGAAGAAACCCTCTTTGAGAACTCAGAGTGAGTAAATTGGCCATTTTCATGCACTTTTAACCATTCCATAAATCTTGTGTTTTGGGCCCCTGGAAGCATGAAAATCACTTTAAACATGCTAATTTTAGCTCTAACACTGATGATCCACCTACAAATGTGAACTGACGTTCAAAAATAAAACATTTGAAAACGGACCATTTTCCACATTTCTGAAGCATGACGTAATGGGGGGGTGTTATCTCTTTTGTCGAAAATCAGCCGTTTTTGCTCGAACATTAAATGCCTCCAAATGGTATTTAATTAACTTCCCGAGCCCCTGGAAGCATGAAAATCACTTTAAACATGCTAATTTTAGCTCTAACACTGATGATCCACCTACAAATGTGAACTGACGTTCAAAAATAAAACATTTGAAAACGGACCATTTTCCACATTTCTGAAGCATGACGTAATGGGGGGGTGTTATCTCTTTTGTCGAAAATCAGCCGTTTTTGCTCGAACATTAAATGCCTCCAAATGGTATTTAATTAACTTCCCGAGCCCCTGGAAGCATGAAAATCACTTTAAACATGCTAATTTTAGCTCTAACACTGATGATCCACCTACAAATGTGAACTGACGTTCAAAAATAAAACATTTGAAAACGGACCATTTTCCACATTTCTGAAGCATGACGTAATGGGGGGGTGTTATCTCTTTTGTCGAAAATCAGCCGTTTTTGCTCGAACATTAAATGCCTCCAAATGGTATTTAATTAACTTCCCGAGCCCCTGGAAGCATGAAAATCACTTTAAACATGCTAATTTTAGCTCTAACACTGATGATCCACCTACAAATGTGAACTGACGTTCAAAAATAAAACATTTGAAAACGGACCATTTTCCACATTTCTGAAGCATGACGTAATGGGGGGGTGTTATCTCTTTTGTCGAAAATCAGCCGTTTTTGCTCGAACATTAAATGCCTCCAAATGGTATTTAATTAACTTCCCGAGCCCCTGGAAGCATGAAAATCACTTTAAACATGCTAATTTTAGCTCTAACACTGATGATCCACCTACAAATGTGAACTGACGTTCAAAAATAAAACATTTGAAAACGGACCATTTTCCACATTTCTGAAGCATGACGTAATGGGGGGGTGTTATCTCTTTTGTCGAAAATCAGCCGTTTTTGCTCGAACATTAAATGCCTCCAAATGGTATTTAATTAACTTCCCGGGGTGAAGAAACCCTTTTTGAGAACTCAGAGTGAGTAAATTGGCCATTTTCATGCACTTTTAACCATTCCATAAATCTTGTGTTTTGGGCCCCTGGAAGCATGAAAATCACTTTAAACATGCTAATTTTAGCTCTAACACTGATGATCCACCTACAAATGTGAACTGACGTTCAAAAATAAAACATTTGAAAACGGACCATTTTCCACATTTCTGAAGCATGACGTAATGGGGGGGTGTTATCTCTTTTGTCGAAAATCAGCCGTTTTTGCTCGAACATTAAATGCCTCCAAATGGTATTTAATTAACTTCCCGGGGTGAAGAAACCCTTTTTGAGAACTCAGAGTGAGTAAATTGGCCATTTTCATGCACTTTTAACCATTCCATAAATCTTGTGTTTTGGGCCCCTGGAAGCATGAAAATCACTTTAAACATGCTAATTTTAGCTCTAACACTGATGATCCACCTACAAATGTGAACTGACGTTCAAAAATAAAACATTTGAAAACGGACCATTTTCCACATTTCTGAAGCATGACGTAATGGGGGGGTGTTATCTCTTTTGTCGAAAATCAGCCGTTTTTGCTCGAACATTAAATGCCTCCAAATGGTATTTAATTAACTTCCCGGGGTGAAGAAACCCTTTTTGAGAACTCAGAGTGAGTAAATTGGCCATTTTCATGCACTTTTAACCATTCCATAAATCTTGTGTTTTGGGCCCCTGGAAGCATGAAAATCACTTTAAACATGCTAATTTTAGCTCTAACACTGATGATCCACCTACAAATGTGAACTGACGTTCAAAAATAAAACATTTGAAAACGGACCGTTTTCCACATTTCTGAAGCATGACGTAATGGGGGGGTGTTATCTCTTTTGTCGAAAATCAGCCGTTTTTGCTCGAACATTAAATGCCTCCAAATGGTATTTAATTAACTTCCCGGGGTGAAGAAACCCTTTTTGAGAACTCAGAGTGAGTAAATTGGCCATTTTCATGCACTTTTAACCATTCCATAAATCTTGTGTTTTGGGCCCCTGGAAGCATGAAAATCACTTTAAACATGCTAATTTTAGCTCTAACACTGATGATCCACCTACAAATGTGAACTGACGTTCAAAAATAAAACATTTGAAAACGGACCATTTTCCACATTTCTGAAGCATGACGTAATGGGGGGGTGTTATCTCTTTTGTCGAAAATCAGCCGTTTTTGCTCGAACATTAAATGCCTCCAAATGGTATTTAATTAACTTCCCGAGCCCCTGGAAGCATGAAAATCACTTTAAACATGCTAATTTTAGCTCTAACACTGATGATCCACCTACAAATGTGAACTGACGTTCAAAAATAAAACATTTGAAAACGGACCATTTTCCACATTTCTGAAGCATGACGTAATGGGGGGGTGTTATCTCTTTTGTCGAAAATCAGCCGTTTTTGCTCGAACATTAAATGCCTCCAAATGGTATTTAATTAACTTCCCGAGCCCCTGGAAGCATGAAAATCACTTTAAACATGCTAATTTTAGCTCTAACACTGATGATCCACCTACAAATGTGAACTGACGTTCAAAAATAAAACATTTGAAAACGGACCATTTTCCACATTTCTGAAGCATGACGTAATGGGGGGGTGTTATCTCTTTTGTCGAAAATCAGCCGTTTTTGCTCGAACATTAAATGCCTCCAAATGGTATTTAATTAACTTCCCGGGGTGAAGAAACCCTTTTGGAGAACTCAGAGTGAGTAAATTGGCCATTTTCATGCACTTTTAACCATTCCATAAATCTTGTGTTTTGGGCCCCTGGAAGCATGAAAATCACTTTAAACATGCTAATTTTAGCTCTAACACTGATGATCCACCTACAAATGTGAACTGACGTTCAAAAATAAAACATTTGAAAACGGACCATTTTCCACATTTCTGAAGCATGACGTAATGGGGGGGTGTTATCTCTTTTGTCGAAAATCAGCCGTTTTTGCTCGAACATTAAATGCCTCCAAATGGTATTTAATTAACTTCCCGGGGTGAAGAAACCCTTTTTGAGAACTCAGAGTGAGTAAATTGGCCATTTTCATGCACTTTTAACCATTCCATAAATCTTGTGTTTTGGGCCCCTGGAAGCATGAAAATCACTTTAAACATGCTAATTTTAGCTCTAACACTGATGATCCACCTACAAATGTGAACTGACGTTCAAAAATAAAACATTTGAAAACGGACCATTTTCCACATTTCTGAAGCATGACGTAATGGGGGGGTGTTATCTCTTTTGTCGAAAATCAGCCGTTTTTGCTCGAACATTAAATGCCTCCAAATGGTATTTAATTAACTTCCCGAGCCCCTGGAAGCATGAAAATCACTTTAAACATGCTAATTTTAGCTCTAACACTGATGATCCACCTACAAATGTGAACTGACGTTCAAAAATAAAACATTTGAAAACGGACCATTTTCCACATTTCTGAAGCATGACGTAATGGGGGGTGTTATCTCTTTTGTCGAAAATCAGCCGTTTTTGCTCGAACATTAAATGCCTCCAAATGGTATTTAATTAACTTCCCGGGGTGAAGAAACCCTTTTTGAGAACTCAGAGTGAGTAAATTGGCCATTTTCATGCACTTTTAACCATTCCATAAATCTTGTGTTTTGGGCCCCTGGAAGCATGAAAATCACTTTAAACATGCTAATTTTAGCTCTAACACTGATGATCCACCTACAAATGTGAACTGACGTTCAAAAATAAAACATTTGAAAACGGACCATTTTCCACATTTCTGAAGCATGACGTAATGGGGGGGTGTTATCTCTTTTGTCGAAAATCAGCCGTTTTTGCTCGAACATTAAATGCCTCCAAATGGTATTTAATTAACTTCCCGGGGTGAAGAAACCCTTTTTGAGAACTCAGAGTGAGTAAATTGGCCATTTTCATGCACTTTTAACCATTCCATAAACCTTGTGTTTTGGGCCCCTGGAAGCATGAAAATCACTTTAAACATGCTAATTTTAGCTCTAACACTGATGATCCACCTACAAATGTGAACTGACGTTCAAAAATAAAACATTTGAAAACGGACCATTTTCCACATTTCTGAAGCATGACGTAATGGGGGGTGTTATCTCTTTTGTCGAAAATCAGCCGTTTTTGCTCGAACATTAAATGCCTCCAAATGGTATTTAATTAACTTCCCGAGCCCCTGGAAGCATGAAAATCACTTTAAACATGCTAATTTTAGCTCTAACACTGATGATCCACCTACAAATGTGAACTGACGTTCAAAAATAAAACATTTGAAAACGGACCATTTTCCACATTTCTGAAGCATGACGTAATGGGGGGGGTGTTATCTCTTTTGTCGAAAATCAGCCGTTTTTGCTCGAACATTAAATGCCTCCAAATGGTATTTAATTAACTTCCCGGGGTGAAGAAACCCTTTTTGAGAACTCAGAGTGAGTAAATTGGCCATTTTCATGCACTTTTAACCATTCCATAAATCTTGTGTTTTGGGCCCCTGGAAGCATGAAAATCACTTTAAACATGCTAATTTTAGCTCTAACACTGATGATCCACCTACAAATGTGAACTGACGTTCAAAAATAAAACATTTGAAAACGGACCATTTTCCACATTTCTGAAGCATGACGTAATGGGGGGGTGTTATCTCTTTTGTCGAAAATCAGCCGTTTTTGCTCGAACATTAAATGCCTCCAAATGGTATTTAATTAACTTCCCGAGCCCCTGGAAGCATGAAAATCACTTTAAACATGCTAATTTTAGCTCTAACACTGATGATCCACCTACAAATGTGAACTGACGTTCAAAAATAAAACATTTGAAAACGGACCATTTTCCACATTTCTGAAGCATGACGTAATGGGGGGGTGTTATCTCTTTTGTCGAAAATCAGCCGTTTTTGCTCGAACATTAAATGCCTCCAAATGGTATTTAATTAACTTCCCGGGGTGAAGAAACCCTTTTTGAGAACTCAGAGTGAGTAAATTGGCCATTTTCATGCACTTTTAACCATTCCATAAATCTTGTGTTTTGGGCCCCTGGAAGCATGAAAATCACTTTAAACATGCTAATTTTAGCTCTAACACTGATGATCCACCTACAAATGTGAACTGACGTTCAAAAATAAAACATTTGAAAACGGACCATTTTCCACATTTCTGAAGCATGACGTAATGGGGGGGTGTTATCTCTTTTGTCGAAAATCAGCCGTTTTTGCTCGAACATTAAATGCCTCCAAATGGTATTTAATTAACTTCCCGGGGTGAAGAAACCCTTTTTGAGAACTCAGAGTGAGTAAATTGGCCATTTTCATGCACTTTTAACCATTCCATAAATCTTGTGTTTTGGGCCCCTGGAAGCATGAAAATCACTTTAAACATGCTAATTTTAGCTCTAACACTGATGATCCACCTACAAATGTGAACTGACGTTCAAAAATAAAACATTTGAAAACGGACCATTTTCCACATTTCTGAAGCATGACGTAATGGGGGGGTGTTATCTCTTTTGTCGAAAATCAGCCGTTTTTGCTCGAACATTAAATGCCTCCAAATGGTATTTAATTAACTTCCCGAGCCCCTGGAAGCATGAAAATCACTTTAAACATGCTAATTTTAGCTCTAACACTGATGATCCACCTACAAATGTGAACTGACGTTCAAAAATAAAACATTTGAAAACGGACCATTTTCCACATTTCTGAAGCATGACGTAATGGGGGGGTGTTATCTCTTTTGTCGAAAATCAGCCGTTTTTGCTCGAACATTAAATGCCTCCAAATGGTATTTAATTAACTTCCCGAGCCCCTGGAAGCATGAAAATCACTTTAAACATGCTAATTTTAGCTCTAACACTGATGATCCACCTACAAATGTGAACTGACGTTCAAAAATAAAACATTTGAAAACGGACCATTTTCCACATTTCTGAAGCATGACGTAATGGGGGGGTGTTATCTCTTTTGTCGAAAATCAGCCGTTTTTGCTCGAACATTAAATGCCTCCAAATGGTATTTAATTAACTTCCCGAGCCCCTGGAAGCATGAAAATCACTTTAAACATGCTAATTTTAGCTCTAACACTGATGATCCACCTACAAATGTGAACTGACGTTCAAAAATAAAACATTTGAAAACGGACCATTTTCCACATTTCTGAAGCATGACGTAATGGGGGGGTGTTATCTCTTTTGTCGAAAATCAGCCGTTTTTCCTCGAACATTAAATGCCTCCAAATGGTATTTAATTAACTTCCCGAGCCCCTGGAAGCATGAAAATCACTTTAAACATGCTAATTTTAGCTCTAACACTGATGATCCACCTACAAATGTGAACTGACGTTCAAAAATAAAACATTTGAAAACGGACCATTTTCCACATTTCTGAAGCATGACGTAATGGGGGGGTGTTATCTCTTTTGTCGAAAATCAGCCGTTTTTGCTCGAACATTAAATGCCTCCAAATGGTATTTAATTAACTTCCCGAGCCCCTGGAAGCATGAAAATCACTTTAAACATGCTAATTTTAGCTCTAACACTGATGATCCACCTACAAATGTGAACTGACGTTCAAAAATAAAACATTTGAAAACGGACCATTTTCCACATTTCTGAAGCATGACGTAATGGGGGGGTGTTATCTCTTTTGTCGAAAATCAGCCGTTTTTGCTCGAACATTAAATGCCTCCAAATGGTATTTAATTAACTTCCCGGGGTGAAGAAACCCTTTTTGAGAACTCAGAGTGAGTAAATTGGCCATTTTCATGCACTTTTAACCATTCCATAAATCTTGTGTTTTGGGCCCCTGGAAGCATGAAAATCACTTTAAACATGCTAATTTTAGCTCTAACACTGATGATCCACCTACAAATGTGAACTGACGTTCAAAAATAAAACATTTGAAAACGGACCATTTTCCACATTTCTGAAGCATGACGTAATGGGGGGGTGTTATCTCTTTTGTCGAAAATCAGCCGTTTTTGCTCGAACATTAAATGCCTCCAAATGGTATTTAATTAACTTCCCGAGCCCCTGGAAGCATGAAAATCACTTTAAACATGCTAATTTTAGCTCTAACACTGATGATCCACCTACAAATGTGAACTGACGTTCAAAAATAAAACATTTGAAAACGGACCATTTTCCACATTTCTGAAGCATGACGTAATGGGGGGGTGTTATCTCTTTTGTCGAAAATCAGCCGTTTTTGCTCGAACATTAAATGCCTCCAAATGGTATTTAATTAACTTCCCGAGCCCCTGGAAGCATGAAAATCACTTTAAACATGCTAATTTTAGCTCTAACACTGATGATCCACCTACAAATGTGAACTGACGTTCAAAAATAAAACATTTGAAAACGGACCATTTTCCACATTTCTGAAGCATGACGTAATGGGGGGGGTGTTATCTCTTTTGTCGAAAATCAGCCGTTTTTGCTCGAACATTAAATGCCTCCAAATGGTATTTAATTAACTTCCCGAGCCCCTGGAAGCATGAAAATCACTTTAAACATGCTAATTTTAGCTCTAACACTGATGATCCACCTACAAATGTGAACTGACGTTCAAAAATAAAACATTTGAAAACGGACCATTTTCCACATTTCTGAAGCATGACGTAATGGGGGGGTGTTATCTCTTTTGTCGAAAATCAGCCGTTTTTGCTCGAACATTAAATGCCTCCAAATGGTATTTAATTAACTTCCCGAGCCCCTGGAAGCATGAAAATCACTTTAAACATGCTAATTTTAGCTCTAACACTGATGATCCACCTACAAATGTGAACTGACGTTCAAAAATAAAACATTTGAAAACGGACCATTTTCCACATTTCTGAAGCATGACGTAATGGGGGGGGTGTTATCTCTTTTGTCGAAAATCAGCCGTTTTTGCTCGAACATTAAATGCCTCCAAATGGTATTTAATTAACTTCCCTAGCCCCTGGAAGCATGAAAATCACTTTAATCATGCTAATTTTAGCTCTAACACTGATGATCCACCTACAAATGTGAACTGACGTTCAAAAATAAAACATTTGAAAACGGACCATTTTCCACATTTCTGAAGCATGACGTAATGGGGGGTGTTATCTCTTTTGTCGAAAATCAGCCGTTTTTGCTCGAACATTAAATGCCTCCAAATGGTATTTAATTAACTTCCCGAGCCCCTGGAAGCATGAAAATCACTTTAAACATGCTAATTTTAGCTCTAACACTGATGATCCACCTACAAATGTGAACTGACGTTCAAAAATAAAACATTTGAAAACGGACCATTTTCCACATTTCTGAAGCATGACGTAATGGGGGGGTGTTATCTCTTTTGTCGAAAATCAGCCGTTTTTGCTCGAACATTAAATGCCTCCAAATGGTATTTAATTAACTTCCCGAGCCCCTGGAAGCATGAAAATCACTTTAAACATGCTAATTTTAGCTCTAACACTGATGATCCACCTACAAATGTGAACTGACGTTCAAAAATAAAACATTTGAAAACGGACCATTTTCCACATTTCTGAAGCATGACGTAATGGGGGGGTGTTATCTCTTTTGTCGAAAATCAGCCGTTTTTGCTCGAACATTAAATGCCTCCAAATGGTATTTAATTAACTTCCCGAGCCCCTGGAAGCATGAAAATCACTTTAAACATGCTAATTTTAGCTCTAACACTGATGATCCACCTACAAATGTGAACTGACGTTCAAAAATAAAACATTTGAAAACGGACCATTTTCCACATTTCTGAAGCATGACGTAATGGGGGGGGTGTTATCTCTTTTGTCGAAAATCAGCCGTTTTTGCTCGAACATTAAATGCCTCCAAATGGTATTTAATTAACTTCCCGAGCCCCTGGAAGCATGAAAATCACTTTAAACATGCTAATTTTAGCTCTAACACTGATGATCCACCTACAAATGTGAACTGACGTTCAAAAATAAAACATTTGAAAACGGACCATTTTCCACATTTCTGAAGCATGACGTAATGGGGGAGTGTTATCTCTTTTGTCGAAAATCAGCCGTTTTTGCTCGAACATTAAATGCCTCCAAATGGTATTTAATTAACTTCCCGAGCCCCTGGAAGCATGAAAATCACTTTAAACATGCTAATTTTAGCTCTAACACTGATGATCCACCTACAAATGTGAACTGACGTTCAAAAATAAAACATTTGAAAACGGACCATTTTCCACATTTCTGAAGCATGACGTAATGGGGGGGTGTTATCTCTTTTGTCGAAAATCAGCCGTTTTTGCTCGAACATTAAATGCCTCCAAATGGTATTTAATTAACTTCCCGAGCCCCTGGAAGCATGAAAATCACTTTAAACATGCTAATTTTAGCTCTAACACTGATGATCCACCTACAAATGTGAACTGACGTTCAAAAATAAAACATTTGAAAACGGACCATTTTCCACATTTCTGAAGCATGACGTAATGGGGGGGTGTTATCTCTTTTGTCGAAAATCAGCCGTTTTTGCTCGAACATTAAATGCCTCCAAATGGTATTTAATTAACTTCCCGAGCCCCTGGAAGCATGAAAATCACTTTAAACATGCTAATTTTAGCTCTAACACTGATGATCCACCTACAAATGTGAACTGACGTTCAAAAATAAAACATTTGAAAACGGACCATTTTCCACATTTCTGAAGCATGACGTAATGGGGGGGTGTTATCTCTTTTGTCGAAAATCAGCCGTTTTTGCTCGAACATTAAATGCCTCCAAATGGTATTTAATTAACTTCCCGAGCCTCTGGAAGCATGAAAATCACTTTAAACATGCTAATTTTAGCTCTAACACTGATGATCCACCTACAAATGTGAACTGACGTTCAAAAATAAAACATTTGAAAACGGACCATTTTCCACATTTCTGAAGCATGACGTAATGGGGGGGTGTTATCTCTTTTGTCGAAAATCAGCCGTTTTTGCTCGAACATTAAATGCCTCCAAATGGTATTTAATTAACTTCCCGAGCCCCTGGAAGCATGAAAATCACTTTAAACATGCTAATTTTAGCTCTAACACTGATGATCCACCTACAAATGTGAACTGACGTTCAAAAATAAAACATTTGAAAACGGACCATTTTCCACATTTCTGAAGCATGACGTAATGGGGGGGTGTTATCTCTTTTGTCGAAAATCAGCCGTTTTTGCTCGAACATTAAATGCCTCCAAATGGTATTTAATTAACTTCCCGAGCCCCTGGAAGCATGAAAATCACTTTAAACATGCTAATTTTAGCTCTAACACTGATGATCCACCTACAAATGTGAACTGACGTTCAAAAATAAAACATTTGAAAACAGACCATTTTCCACATTTCTGAAGCATGACGTAATGGGGGGGTGTTATCTCTTTTGTCGAAAATCAGCCGTTTTTGCTCGAACATTAAATGCCTCCAAATGGTATTTAATTAACTTCCCGAGCCCCTGGAAGCATGAAAATCACTTTAAACATGCTAATTTTAGCTCTAACACTGATGATCCACCTACAAATGTGAACTGACGTTCAAAAATAAAACATTTGAAAACGGACCATTTTCCACATTTCTGAAGCATGACGTAATGGGGGGGTGTTATCTCTTTTGTCGAAAATCAGCCGTTTTTGCTCGAACATTAAATGCCTCCAAATGGTATTTAATTAACTTCCCGGGGTGAAGAAACCCTTTTTGAGAACTCAGAGTGAGTAAATTGGCCATTTTCATGCACTTTTAACCATTCCATAAATCTTGTGTTTTGGGCCCCTGGAAGCATGAAAATCACTTTAAACATGCTAATTTTAGCTCTAACACTGATGATCCACCTACAAATGTGAACTGACGTTCAAAAATAAAACATTTGAAAACGGACCATTTTCCACATTTCTGAAGCATGACGTAATGGGGGGGTGTTATCTCTTTTGTCGAAAATCAGCCGTTTTTGCTCGAACATTAAATGCCTCCAAATGGTATTTAATTAACTTCCCGAGCCCCTGGAAGCATGAAAATCACTTTAAACATGCTAATTTTAGCTCTAACACTGATGATCCACCTACAAATGTGAACTGACGTTCAAAAATAAAACATTTGAAAACGGACCATTTTCCACATTTCTGAAGCATGACGTAATGGGGGGGTGTTATCTCTTTTGTCGAAAATCAGCCGTTTTTGCTCGAACATTAAATGCCTCCAAATGGTATTTAATTAACTTCCCGAGCCCCTGGAAGCATGAAAATCACTTTAAACATGCTAATTTTAGCTCTAACACTGATGATCCACCTACAAATGTGAACTGACGTTCAAAAATAAAACATTTGAAAACGGACCATTTTCCACATTTCTGAAGCATGACGTAATGGGGGGGTGTTATCTCTTTTGTCGAAAATCAGCCGTTTTTGCTCGAACATTAAATGCCTCCAAATGGTATTTAATTAACTTCCCGAGCCCCTGGAAGCATGAAAATCACTTTAAACATGCTAATTTTAGCTCTAACACTGATGATCCACCTACAAATGTGAACTGACGTTCAAAAATAAAACATTTGAAAACGGACCATTTTCCACATTTCTGAAGCATGACGTAATGGGGGGGTGTTATCTCTTTTGTCGAAAATCAGCCGTTTTTGCTCGAACATTAAATGCCTCCAAATGGTATTTAATTAACTTCCCGGGGTGAAGAAACCCTTTTTGAGAACTCAGAGTGAGTAAATTGGCCATTTTCATGCACTTTTAACCATTCCATAAATCTTGTGTTTTGGGCCCCTGGAAGCATGAAAATCACTTTAAACATGCTAATTTTAGCTCTAACACTGATGATCCACCTACAAATGTGAACTGACGTTCAAAAATAAAACATTTGAAAACGGACCATTTTCCACATTTCTGAAGCATGACGTAATGGGGGGGTGTTATCTCTTTTGTCGAAAATCAGCCGTTTTTGCTCGAACATTAAATGCCTCCAAATGGTATTTAATTAACTTCCCGGGGTGAAGAAACCCTTTTTGAGAACTCAGAGTGAGTAAATTGGCCATTTTCATGCACTTTTAACCATGCCATAAATCTTGTGTTTTGGGCCCCTGGAAGCATGAAAATCACTTTAAACATGCTAATTTTAGCTCTAACACTGATGATCCACCTACAAATGTGAACTGACGTTCAAAAATAAAACATTTGAAAACGGACCATTTTCCAAATTTCTGAAGCATGACGTAATGGGGGGGTGTTATCTCTTTTGTCGAAAATCAGCCGTTTTTGCTCGAACATTAAATGCCTCCAAATGGTATTTAATTAACTTCCCGAGCCCCTGGAAGCATGAAAATCACTTTAAACATGCTAATTTTAGCTCTAACACTGATGATCCACCTACAAATGTGAACTGACGTTCAAAAATAAAACATTTGAAAACGGACCATTTTCCACATTTCTGAAGCATGACGTAATGGGGGGGTGTTATCTCTTTTGTCGAAAATCAGCCGTTTTTGCTCGAACATTAAATGCCTCCAAATGGTATTTAATTAACTTCCCGAGCCCCTGGAAGCATGAAAATCACTTTAAACATGCTAATTTTAGCTCTAACACTGATGATCCACCTACAAATGTGAACTGACGTTCAAAAATAAAACATTTGAAAACGGACCATTTTCCACATTTCTGAAGCATGACGTAATGGGGGGGTGTTATCTCTTTTGTCGAAAATCAGCCGTTTTTGCTCGAACATTAAATGCCTCCAAATGGTATTTAATTAACTTCCCGAGCCCCTGGAAGCATGAAAATCACTTTAAACATGCTAATTTTAGCTCTAACACTGATGATCCACCTACAAATGTGAACTGACGTTCAAAAATAAAACATTTGAAAACGGACCATTTTCCACATTTCTGAAGCATGACGTAATGGGGGGGTGTTATCTCTTTTGTCGAAAATCAGCCGTTTTTGCTCGAACATTAAATGCCTCCAAATGGTATTTAATTAACTTCCCGAGCCCCTGGAAGCATGAAAATCACTTTAAACATGCTAATTTTAGCTCTAACACTGATGATCCACCTACAAATGTGAACTGACGTTCAAAAATAAAACATTTGAAAACGGACCATTTTCCACATTTCTGAAGCATGACGTAATGGGGGGGTGTTATCTCTTTTGTCGAAAATCAGCCGTTTTTGCTCTAACATTAAATGCCTCCAAATGGTATTTAATTAACTTCCCGGGGTGAAGAAACCCTTTTTGAGAACTCAGAGTGAGTAAATTGGCCATTTTCATGCACTTTTAACCATTCCATAAATCTTGTGTTTTGGGCCCCTGGAAGCATGAAAATCACTTTAAACATGCTAATTTTAGCTCTAACACTGATGATCCACCTACAAATGTGAACTGACGTTCAAAAATAAAACATTTGAAAACGGACCATTTTCCACATTTCTGAAGCATGACGTAATGGGGGGGTGTTATCTCTTTTGTCGAAAATCAGCCGTTTTTGCTCGAACATTAAATGCCTCCAAATGGTATTTAATTAACTTCCCGGGGTGAAGAAACCCTTTTTGAGAACTCAGAGTGAGTAAATTGGCCATTTTCATGCACTTTTAACCATTCCATAAATCTTGTGTTTTGGGCCCCTGGAAGCATGAAAATCACTTTAAACATGCTAATTTTAGCTCTAACACTGATGATCCACCTACAAATGTGAACTGACGTTCAAAAATAAAACATTTGAAAACGGACCATTTTCCACATTTCTGAAGCATGACGTAATGGGGGGGTGTTATCTCTTTTGTCGAAAATCAGCCGTTTTTGCTCGAACATTAAATGCCTCCAAATGGTATTTAATTAACTTCCCGAGCCCCTGGAAGCATGGAAATCACTTTAAACATGCTAATTTTAGCTCTAACACTGATGATCCACCTACAAATGTGAACTGACGTTCAAAAATAAAACATTTGAAAACGGACCATTTTCCACATTTCTGAAGCATGACGTAATGGGGGGGTGTTATCTCTTTTGTCGAAAATCAGCCGTTTTTGCTCGAACATTAAATGCCTCCAAATGGTATTTAATTAATTTCCCGAGCCCCTGGAAGCATGAAAATCACTTTAAACATGCTAATTTTAGCTCTAACACTGATGATCCACCTACAAATGTGAACTGACGTTCAAAAATAAAACATTTGAAAACGGACCATTTTCCACATTTCTGAAGCATGACGTAATGGGGGGGGTGTTATCTCTTTTGTCGAAAATCAGCCGTTTTTGCTCGAACATTAAATGCCTCCAAATGGTATTTAATTAACTTCCCGAGCCCCTGGAAGCATGAAAATCACTTTAAACATGCTAATTTTAGCTCTAACACTGATGATCCACCTACAAATGTGAACTGACGTTCAAAAATAAAACATTTGAAAACGGACCATTTTCCACATTTCTGAAGCATGACGTAATGGGGGGGGTGTTATCTCTTTTGTCGAAAATCAGCCGTTTTTGCTCGAACATTAAATGCCTCCAAATGGTATTTAATTAACTTCCCGAGCCCCTGGAAGCATGAAAATCACTTTAAACATGCTAATTTTAGCTCTAACACTGATGATCCACCTACAAATGTGAACTGACGTTCAAAAATAAAACATTTGAAAACGGACCATTTTCCACATTTCTGAAGCATGACGTAATGGGGGGGTGTTATCTCTTTTGTCGAAAATCAGCCGTTTTTGCTCGAACATTAAATGCCTCCAAATGGTATTTAATTAACTTCCCGAGCCCCTGGAAGCATGAAAATCACTTTAAACATGCTAATTTTAGCTCTAACACTGATGATCCACCTACAAATGTGAACTGACGTTCAAAAATAAAACATTTGAAAACGGACCATTTTCCACATTTCTGAAGCATGACGTAATGGGGGGGGTGTTATCTCTTTTGTCGAAAATCAGCCGTTTTTGCTCGAACATTAAATGCCTCCAAATGGTATTTAATTAACTTCCCTAGCCCCTGGAAGCATGAAAATCACTTTAATCATGCTAATTTTAGCTCTAACACTGATGATCCACCTACAAATGTGAACTGACGTTCAAAAATAAAACATTTGAAAACGGACCATTTTCCACATTTCTGAAGCATGACGTAATGGGGGGTGTTATCTCTTTTGTCGAAAATCAGCCGTTTTTGCTCGAACATTAAATGCCTCCAAATGGTATTTAATTAACTTCCCGAGCCCCTGGAAGCATGAAAATCACTTTAAACATGCTAATTTTAGCTCTAACACTGATGATCCACCTACAAATGTGAACTGACGTTCAAAAATAAAACATTTGAAAACGGACCATTTTCCACATTTCTGAAGCATGACGTAATGGGGGGGTGTTATCTCTTTTGTCGAAAATCAGCCGTTTTTGCTCGAACATTAAATGCCTCCAAATGGTATTTAATTAACTTCCCGAGCCCCTGGAAGCATGAAAATCACTTTAAACATGCTAATTTTAGCTCTAACACTGATGATCCACCTACAAATGTGAACTGACGTTCAAAAATAAAACATTTGAAAACGGACCATTTTCCACATTTCTGAAGCATGACGTAATGGGGGGGTGTTATCTCTTTTGTCGAAAATCAGCCGTTTTTGCTCGAACATTAAATGCCTCCAAATGGTATTTAATTAACTTCCCGAGCCCCTGGAAGCATGAAAATCACTTTAAACATGCTAATTTTAGCTCTAACACTGATGATCCACCTACAAATGTGAACTGACGTTCAAAAATAAAACATTTGAAAACGGACCATTTTCCACATTTCTGAAGCATGACGTAATGGGGGGGTGTTATCTCTTTTGTCGAAAATCAGCCGTTTTTGCTCGAACATTAAATGCCTCCAAATGGTATTTAATTAACTTCCCGAGCCCCTGGAAGCATGAAAATCACTTTAAACATGCTAATTTTAGCTCTAACACTGATGATCCACCTACAAATGTGAACTGACGTTCAAAAATAAAACATTTGAAAACGGACCATTTTCCACATTTCTGAAGCATGACGTAATGGGGGAGTGTTATCTCTTTTGTCGAAAATCAGCCGTTTTTGCTCGAACATTAAATGCCTCCAAATGGTATTTAATTAACTTCCCGAGCCCCTGGAAGCATGAAAATCACTTTAAACATGCTAATTTTAGCTCTAACACTGATGATCCACCTACAAATGTGAACTGACGTTCAAAAATAAAACATTTGAAAACGGACCATTTTCCACATTTCTGAAGCATGACGTAATGGGGGGGTGTTATCTCTTTTGTCGAAAATCAGCCGTTTTTGCTCGAACATTAAATGCCTCCAAATGGTATTTAATTAACTTCCCGAGCCCCTGGAAGCATGAAAATCACTTTAAACATGCTAATTTTAGCTCTAACACTGATGATCCACCTACAAATGTGAACTGACGTTCAAAAATAAAACATTTGAAAACGGACCATTTTCCACATTTCTGAAGCATGACGTAATGGGGGGGTGTTATCTCTTTTGTCGAAAATCAGCCGTTTTTGCTCGAACATTAAATGCCTCCAAATGGTATTTAATTAACTTCCCGAGCCCCTGGAAGCATGAAAATCACTTTAAACATGCTAATTTTAGCTCTAACACTGATGATCCACCTACAAATGTGAACTGACGTTCAAAAATAAAACATTTGAAAACGGACCATTTTCCACATTTCTGAAGCATGACGTAATGGGGGGGTGTTATCTCTTTTGTCGAAAATCAGCCGTTTTTGCTCGAACATTAAATGCCTCCAAATGGTATTTAATTAACTTCCCGAGCCCCTGGAAGCATGAAAATCACTTTAAACATGCTAATTTTAGCTCTAACACTGATGATCCACCTACAAATGTGAACTGACGTTCAAAAATAAAACATTTGAAAACGGACCATTTTCCACATTTCTGAAGCATGACGTAATGGGGGGGTGTTATCTCTTTTGTCGAAAATCAGCCGTTTTTGCTCGAACATTAAATGCCTCCAAATGGTATTTAATTAACTTCCCGAGCCCCTGGAAGCATGAAAATCACTTTAAACATGCTAATTTTAGCTCTAACACTGATGATCCACCTACAAATGTGAACTGACGTTCAAAAATAAAACATTTGAAAACGGACCATTTTCCACATTTCTGAAGCATGACGTAATGGGGGGGTGTTATCTCTTTTGTCGAAAATCAGCCGTTTTTGCTCGAACATTAAATGCCTCCAAATGGTATTTAATTAACTTCCCGAGCCCCTGGAAGCATGAAAATCACTTTAAACATGCTCATTTTAGCTCTAACACTGATGATCCACCTACAAATGTGAACTGACGTTCAAAAATAAAACATTTGAAAACGGACCATTTTCCACATTTCTGAAGCATGACGTAATGGGGGGGTGTTATCTCTTTTGTCGAAAATCAGCCGTTTTTGCTCGAACATTAAATGCCTCCAAATGGTATTTAATTAACTTCCCGAGCCCCTGGAAGCATGAAAATCACTTTAAACATGCTAATTTTAGCTCTAACACTGATGATCCACCTACAAATGTGAACTGACGTTCAAAAATAAAACATTTGAAAACGGACCATTTTCCACATTTCTGAAGCATGACGTAATGGGGGGGTGTTATCTCTTTTGTCGAAAATCAGCCGTTTTTGCTCGAACATTAAATGCCTCCAAATGGTATTTAATTAACTTCCCGAGCCCCTGGAAGCATGAAAATCACTTTAAACATGCTAATTTTAGCTCTAACACTGATGATCCACCTACAAATGTGAACTGACGTTCAAAAATAAAACATTTGAAAACGGACCATTTTCCACATTTCTGAAGCATGACGTAATGGGGGGGTGTTATCTCTTTTGTCGAAAATCAGCCGTTTTTGCTCGAACATTAAATGCCTCCAAATGGTATTTAATTAACTTCCCGAGCCCCTGGAAGCATGAAAATCACTTTAAACATGCTAATTTTAGCTCTAACACTGATGATCCACCTACAAATGTGAACTGACGTTCAAAAATAAAACATTTGAAAACGGACCATTTTCCACATTTCTGAAGCATGACGTAATGGGGGGGTGTTATCTCTTTTGTCGAAAATCAGCCGTTTTTGCTCGAACATTAAATGCCTCCAAATGGTATTTAATTAACTTCCCGGGGTGAAGAAACCCTTTTTGAGAACTCAGAGTGAGTAAATTGGCCATTTTCATGCACTTTTAACCATTCCATAAATCTTGTGTTTTGGGCCCCTGGAAGCATGAAAATCACTTTAAACATGCTAATTTTAGCTCTAACACTGATGATCCACCTACAAATGTGAACTGACGTTCAAAAATAAAACATTTGAAAACGGACCATTTTCCACATTTCTGAAGCATGACGTAATGGGGGGGTGTTATCTCTTTTGTCGAAAATCAGCCGTTTTTGCTCGAACATTAAATGCCTCCAAATGGTATTTAATTAACTTCCCGAGCCCCTGGAAGCATGAAAATCACTTTAAACATGCTAATTTTAGCTCTAACACTGATGATCCACCTACAAATGTGAACTGACGTTCAAAAATAAAACATTTGAAAACGGACCATTTTCCACATTTCTGAAGCATGACGTAATGGGGGGGTGTTATCTCTTTTGTCGAAAATCAGCCGTTTTTGCTCGAACATTAAATGCCTCCAAATGGTATTTAATTAACTTCCCGAGCCCCTGGAAGCATGAAAATCACTTTAAACATGCTAATTTTAGCTCTAACACTGATGATCCACCTACAAATGTGAACTGACGTTCAAAAATAAAACATTTGAAAACGGACCATTTTCCACATTTCTGAAGCATGACGTAATGGGGGGGTGTTATCTCTTTTGTCGAAAATCAGCCGTTTTTGCTCGAACATTAAATGCCTCCAAATGGTATTTAATTAACTTCCCGAGCCCCTGGAAGCATGAAAATCACTTTAAACATGCTAATTTTAGCTCTAACACTGATGATCCACCTACAAATGTGAACTGACGTTCAAAAATAAAACATTTGAAAACGGACCATTTTCCACATTTCTGAAGCATGACGTAATGGGGGGGTGTTATCTCTTTTGTCGAAAATCAGCCGTTTTTGCTCGAACATTAAATGCCTCCAAATGGTATTTAATTAACTTCCCGGGGTGAAGAAACCCTTTTTGAGAACTCAGAGTGAGTAAATTGGCCATTTTCATGCACTTTTAACCATTCCATAAATCTTGTGTTTTGGGCCCCTGGAAGCATGAAAATCACTTTAAACATGCTAATTTTAGCTCTAACACTGATGATCCACCTACAAATGTGAACTGACGTTCAAAAATAAAACATTTGAAAACGGACCATTTTCCACATTTCTGAAGCATGACGTAATGGGGGGGTGTTATCTCTTTTGTCGAAAATCAGCCGTTTTTGCTCGAACATTAAATGCCTCCAAATGGTATTTAATTAACTTCCCGGGGTGAAGAAACCCTTTTTGAGAACTCAGAGTGAGTAAATTGGCCATTTTCATGCACTTTTAACCATTCCATAAATCTTGTGTTTTGGGCCCCTGGAAGCATGAAAATCACTTTAAACATGCTAATTTTAGCTCTAACACTGATGATCCACCTACAAATGTGAACTGACGTTCAAAAATAAAACATTTGAAAACGGACCATTTTCCACATTTCTGAAGCATGACGTAATGGGGGGGTGTTATCTCTTTTGTCGAAAATCAGCCGTTTTTGCTCGAACATTAAATGCCTCCAAATGGTATTTAATTAACTTCCCGAGCCCCTGGAAGCATGAAAATCACTTTAAACATGCTAATTTTAGCTCTAACACTGATGATCCACCTACAAATGTGAACTGACGTTCAAAAATAAAACATTTGAAAACGGACCATTTTCCACATTTCTGAAGCATGACGTAATGGGGGGGTGTTATCTCTTTTGTCGAAAATCAGCCGTTTTTGCTCGAACATTAAATGCCTCCAAATGGTATTTAATTAACTTCCCGAGCCCCTGGAAGCATGAAAATCACTTTAAACATGCTAATTTTAGCTCTAACACTGATGATCCACCTACAAATGTGAACTGACGTTCAAAAATAAAACATTTGAAAACGGACCATTTTCCACATTTCTGAAGCATGACGTAATGGGGGGGTGTTATCTCTTTTGTCGAAAATCAGCTGTTTTTGCTCGAACATTAAATGCCTCCAAATGGTATTTAATTAACTTCCCGGGGTGAAGAAACCCTTTTTGAGAACTCAGAGTGAGTAAATTGGCCATTTTCATGCACTTTTAACCATTCCATAAATCTTGTGTTTTGGGCCCCTGGAAGCATGAAAATCACTTTAAACATGCTAATTTTAGCTCTAACACTGATGATCCACCTACAAATGTGAACTGACGTTCAAAAATAAAACATTTGAAAACGGACCATTTTCCACATTTCTGAAGCATGACGTAATGGGGGGGTGTTATCTCTTTTGTCGAAAATCAGCCGTTTTTGCTCGAACATTAAATGCCTCCAAATGGTATTTAATTAACTTCCCGGGGTGAAGAAACCCTTTTTGAGAACTCAGAGTGAGTAAATTGGCCATTTTCATGCACTTTTAACCATTCCATAAATCTTGTGTTTTGGGCCCCTGGAAGCATGAAAATCACTTTAAACATGCTAATTTTAGCTCTAACACTGATGATCCACCTACAAATGTGAACTGACGTTCAAAAATAAAACATTTGAAAACGGACCATTTTCCACATTTCTGAAGCATGACGTAATGGGGGGGTGTTATCTCTTTTGTCGAAAATCAGCCGTTTTTGCTCGAACATTAAATGCCTCCAAATGGTATTTAATTAACTTCCCGGGGTGAAGAAACCCTTTTTGAGAACTCAGAGTGAGTAAATTGGCCATTTTCATGCACTTTTAACCATTCCATAAATCTTGTGTTTTGGGCCCCTGGAAGCATGAAAATCACTTTAAACATGCTAATTTTAGCTCTAACACTGATGATCCACCTACAAATGTGAACTGACGTTCAAAAATAAAACATTTGAAAACGGACCATTTTCCACATTTCTGAAGCATGACGTAATGGGGGGGTGTTATCTCTTTTGTCGAAAATCAGCCGTTTTTGCTCGAACATTAAATGCCTCCAAATGGTATTTAATTAACTTCCCGAGCCCCTGGAAGCATGAAAATCACTTTAAACATGCTAATTTTAGCTCTAAAACTGATGATCCACCTACAAATGTGAACTGACGTTGAAAAATAAAACATTTGAAAACGGACCATTTTCCACATTTCTGAAGCATGACGTAATGGGGGGGTGTTATCTCTTTTGTCGAAAATCAGCCGTTTTTGCTTGAACATTAAATGCCTCCAAATGGTATTTAATTAACTTCCCGGGGTGAAGAAACCCTTTTTGAGAACTCAGAGTGAGTAAATTGGCCATTTTCATGCACTTTTAACCATTCCATAAATCTTGTGTTTTGGGCCCCTGGAAGCATGAAAATCACTTTAAACATGCTAATTTTAGCTCTAACACTGATGATCCACCTACAAATGTGAACTGACGTTCAAAAATAAAACATTTGAAAACGGACCATTTTCCACATTTCTGAAGCATGACGTAATGGGGGGGTGTTATCTCTTTTGTCGAAAATCAGCCGTTTTTGCTCGAACATTAAATGCCTCCAAATGGTATTTAATTACCTTCCCGAGCCCCTGGAAGCATGAAAATCACTTTAAACATGCTAATTTTAGCTCTAACACTGATGATCCACCTACAAATGTGAACTGACGTTCAAAAATAAAACATTTGAAAACGGACCATTTTCCACATTTCTGAAGCATGACGTAATGGGGGGGTGTTATCTCTTTTGTCGAAAATCAGCCGTTTTTGCTCGAACATTAAATGCCTCCAAATGGTATTTAATTAACTTCCCGGGGTGAAGAAACCCTTTTTGAGAACTCAGAGTGAGTAAATTGGCCATTTTCATGCACTTTTAACCATTCCATAAATCTTGTGTTTTGGGCCCCTGGAAGCATGAAAATCACTTTAAACATGCTAATTTTAGCTCTAACACTGATGATCCACCTACAAATGTGAACTGACGTTCAAAAATAAAACATTTGAAAACGGACCATTTTCCACATTTCTGAAGCATGACGTAATGGGGGGGTGTTATCTCTTTTGTCGAAAATCAGCCGTTTTTGCTCGAACATTAAATGCCTCCAAATGGTATTTAATTAACTTCCCGAGCCCCTGGAAGCATGAAAATCACTTTAAACATGCTAATTTTAGCTCTAACACTGATGATCCACCTACAAATGTGAACTGACGTTCAAAAATAAAACATTTGAAAACGGACCATTTTCCACATTTCTGAAGCATGACGTAATGGGGGGGTGTTATCTCTTTTGTCGAAAATCAGCCGTTTTTGCTCGAACATTAAATGCCTCCAAATGGTATTTAATTAACTTCCCGAGCCCCTGGAAGCATGAAAATCACTTTAAACATGCTAATTTTAGCTCTAACACTGATGATCCACCTACAAATGTGAACTGACGTTCAAAAATAAAACATTTGAAAACGGACCATTTTCCACATTTCTGAAGCATGACGTAATGGGGGGGTGTTATCTCTTTTGTCGAAAATCAGCCGTTTTTGCTCGAACATTAAATGCCTCCAAATGGTATTTAATTAACTTCCCGGGGTGAAGAAACCCTTTTTGAGAACTCAGAGTGAGTAAATTGGCCATTTTCATGCACTTTTAACCATTCCATAAATCTTGTGTTTTGGGCCCCTGGAAGCATGAAAATCACTTTAAACATGCTAATTTTAGCTCTAACACTGATGATACACCTACAAATGTGAACTGACGTTCAAAAATAAAACATTTGAAAACGGACCATTTTCCACATTTCTGAAGCATGACGTAATGGGGGGGTGTTATCTCTTTTGTCGAAAATCAGCCGTTTTTGCTCGAACATTAAATGCCTCCAAATGGTATTTAATTAACTTCCCGAGCCCCTGGAAGCATGAAAATCACTTTAAACATGCTAATTTTAGCTCTAACACTGATGATCCACCTACAAATGTGAACTGACGTTCAAAAATAAAACATTTGAAAACGGACCATTTTCCACATTTCTGAAGCATGACGTAATGGGGGGGTGTTATCTCTTTTGTCGAAAATCAGCCGTTTTTGCTCGAACATTAAATGCCTCCAAATGGTATTTAATTAACTTCCCGGGGTGAAGAAACCCTTTTTGAGAACTCAGAGTGAGTAAATTGGCCATTTTCATGCACTTTTAACCATTCCATAAATCTTGTGTTTTGGGCCCCTGGAAGCATGAAAATCACTTTAAACATGCTAATTTTAGCTCTAACACTGATGATCCACCTACAAATGTGAACTGACGTTCAAAAATAAAACATTTGAAAACGGACCATTTTCCACATTTCTGAAGCATGACGTAATGGGGGGGTGTTATCTCTTTTGTCGAAAATCAGCCGTTTTTGCTCGAACATTAAATGCCTCCAAATGGTATTTAATTAACTTCCCGGGGTGAAGAAACCCTTTTTGAGAACTCAGAGTGAGTAAATTGGCCATTTTCATGCACTTTTAACCATTCCATAAATCTTGTGTTTTGGGCCCCTGGAAGCATGAAAATCACTTTAAACATGCTAATTTTAGCTCTAACACTGATGATCCACCTACAAATGTGAACTGACGTTCAAAAATAAAACATTTGAAAACGGACCATTTTCCACATTTCTGAAGCATGACGTAATGGGGGGGTGTTATCTCTTTTGTCGAAAATCAGCCGTTTTTGCTCGAACATTAAATGCCTCCAAATGGTATTTAATTAACTTCCCGAGCCCCTGGAAGCATGAAAATCACTTTAAACATGCTAATTTTAGCTCTAACACTGATGATCCACCTACAAATGTGAACTGACGTTCAAAAATAAAACATTTGAAAACGGACCATTTTCCACATTTCTGAAGCATGACGTAATGGGGGGGTGTTATCTCTTTTGTCGAAAATCAGCCGTTTTTGCTCGAACATTAAATGCCTCCAAATGGTATTTAATTAACTTCCCGGGGTGAAGAAACCCTTTTTGAGAACTCAGAGTGAGTAAATTGGCCATTTTCATGCACTTTTAACCATTCCATAAATCTTGTGTTTTGGGCCCCTGGAAGCATGAAAATCACTTTAAACATGCTAATTTTAGCTCTAACACTGATGATCCACCTACAAATGTGAACTGACGTTCAAAAATAAAACATTTGAAAACGGACCATTTTCCACATTTCTGAAGCATGACGTAATGGGGGGGTGTTATCTCTTTTGTCGAAAATCAGCCGTTTTTGCTCGAACATTAAATGCCTCCAAATGGTATTTAATTAACTTCCCGAGCCCCTGGAAGCATGAAAATCACTTTAAACATGCTAATTTTAGCTCTAACACTGATGATCCACCTACAAATGTGAACTGACGTTCAAAAATAAAACATTTGAAAACGGACCATTTTCCACATTTCTGAAGCATGACGTAATGGGGGGGTGTTATCTCTTTTGTCGAAAATCAGCCGTTTTTGCTCGAACATTAAATGCCTCCAAATGGTATTTAATTAACTTCCCGAGCCCCTGGAAGCATGAAAATCACTTTAAACATGCTAATTTTAGCTCTAACACTGATGATCCACCTACAAATGTGAACTGACGTTCAAAAATAAAACATTTGAAAACGGACCATTTTCCACATTTCTGAAGCATGACGTAATGGGGGGGTGTTATCTCTTTTGTCGAAAATCAGCCGTTTTTGCTCGAACATTAAATGCCTCCAAATGGTATTTAATTAACTTCCCGAGCCCCTGGAAGCATGAAAATCACTTTAAACATGCTAATTTTAGCTCTAACACTGATGATCCACCTACAAATGTGAACTGACGTTCAAAAATAAAACATTTGAAAACGGACCATTTTCCACATTTCTGAAGCATGACGTAATGGGGGGGGTGTTATCTCTTTTGTCGAAAATCAGCCGTTTTTGCTTGAACATTAAATGCCTCCAAATGGTATTTAATTAACTTCCCTAGCCCCTGGAAGCATGAAAATCACTTTAAACATGCTAATTTTAGCTCTAACACTGATGATCCACCTACAAATGTGAACTGACGTTCAAAAATAAAACATTTGAAAACGGACCATTTTCCACATTTCTGAAGCATGACGTAATGGGGGGGTGTTATCTCTTTTGTCGAAAATCAGCCGTTTTTGCTCGAACATTAAATGCCTCCAAATGGTATTTAATTAACTTCCCGAGCCCCTGGAAGCATGAAAATCACTTTAAACATGCTAATTTTAGCTCTAACACTGATGATCCACCTACAAATGTGAACTGACGTTCAAAAATAAAACATTTGAAAACGGACCATTTTCCACATTTCTGAAGCATGACGTAATGGGGGGGTGTTATCTCTTTTGTCGAAAATCAGCCGTTTTTGCTCGAACATTAAATGCCTCCAAATGGTATTTAATTAACTTCCCGAGCCCCTGGAAGCATGAAAATCACTTTAAACATGCTAATTTTAGCTCTAACACTGATGATCCACCTACAAATGTGAACTGACGTTCAAAAATAAAACATTTGAAAACGGACCATTTTCCACATTTCTGAAGCATGACGTAATGGGGGGGTGTTATCTCTTTTGTCGAAAATCAGCCGTTTTTGCTCGAACATTAAATGCCTCCAAATGGTATTTAATTAACTTCCCGAGCCCCTGGAAGCATGAAAATCACTTTAAACATGCTAATTTTAGCTCTAACACTGATGATCCACCTACAAATGTGAACTGACGTTCAAAAATAAAACATTTGAAAACGGACCATTTTCCACACTTCTGAAGCATGACGTAATGGGGGGGTGTTATCTCTTTTGTCGAAAATCAGCCGTTTTTGCTCGAACATTAAATGCCTCCAAATGGTATTTAATTAACTTCCCGAGCCCCTGGAAGCATGAAAATCACTTTAAACATGCTAATTTTAGCTCTAACACTGATGATCCACCTACAAATGTGAACTGACGTTCAAAAATAAAACATTTGAAAACGGACCATTTTCCACATTTCTGAAGCATGACGTAATGGGGGGGTGTTATCTCTTTTGTCGAAAATCAGCCGTTTTTGCTCGAACATTAAATGCCTCCAAATGGTATTTAATTAACTTCCCGAGCCCCTGGAAGCATGAAAATCACTTTAAACATGCTAATTTTAGCTCTAACACTGATGATCCACCTACAAATGTGAACTGACGTTCAAAAATAAAACATTTGAAAACGGACCATTTCCACATTTCTGAAGCATGACGTAATGGGGGGGTGTTATCTCTTTTGTCGAAAATCAGCCGTTTTTGCTCGAACATTAAATGCCTCCAAATGGTATTTAATTAACTTCCCCGAGCCCCTGGAAGCATGAAAATCACTTTAAACATGCTAATTTTAGCTCTAACACTGATGATCCACCTACAAATGTGAACTGACGTTCAAAAATAAAACATTTGAAAACGGACCATTTTCCACATTTCTGAAGCATGACGTAATGGGGGGGGTGTTATCTCTTTTGTCGAAAATCAGCCGTTTTTGCTTGAACATTAAATGCCTCCAAATGGTATTTAATTAACTTCCCTAGCCCCTGGAAGCATGAAAATCACTTTAAACATGCTAATTTTAGCTCTAACACTGATGATCCACCTACAAATGTGAACTGACGTTCAAAAATAAAACATTTGAAAACGGACCATTTTCCACATTTCTGAAGCATGACGTAATGGGGGGGTGTTATCTCTTTTGTCGAAAATCAGCCGTTTTTGCTCGAACATTAAATGCCTCCAAATGGTATTTAATTAACTTCCCGAGCCCCTGGAAGCATGAAAATCACTTTAAACATGCTAATTTTAGCTCTAACACTGATGATCCACCTACAAATGTGAACTGACGTTCAAAAATAAAACATTTGAAAACGGACCATTTTCCACATTTCTGAAGCATGACGTAATGGGGGGGTGTTATCTCTTTTGTCGAAAATCAGCCGTTTTTGCTCGAACATTAAATGCCTCCAAATGGTATTTAATTAACTTCCCGAGCCCCTGGAAGCATGAAAATCACTTTAAACATGCTAATTTTAGCTCTAACACTGATGATCCACCTACAAATGTGAACTGACGTTCAAAAATAAAACATTTGAAAACGGACCATTTTCCACATTTCTGAAGCATGACGTAATGGGGGGGTGTTATCTCTTTTGTCGAAAATCAGCCGTTTTTGCTCGAACATTAAATGCCTCCAAATGGTATTTAATTAACTTCCCGAGCCCCTGGAAGCATGAAAATCACTTTAAACATGCTAATTTTAGCTCTAACACTGATGATCCACCTACAAATGTGAACTGACGTTCAAAAATAAAACATTTGAAAACGGACCATTTTCCACATTTCTGAAGCATGACGTAATGGGGGGGTGTTATCTCTTTTGTCGAAAATCAGCCGTTTTTGCTCGAACATTAAATGCCTCCAAATGGTATTTAATTAACTTCCCGAGCCCCTGGAAGCATGAAAATCACTTTAAACATGCTAATTTTAGCTCTAACACTGATGATCCACCTACAAATGTGAACTGACGTTCAAAAATAAAACATTTGAAAACGGACCATTTTCCACATTTCTGAAGCATGACGTAATGGGGGGGTGTTATCTCTTTTGTCGAAAATCAGCCGTTTTTGCTCGAACATTAAATGCCTCCAAATGGTATTTAATTAACTTCCCGAGCCCCTGGAAGCATGAAAATCACTTTAAACATGCTAATTTTAGCTCTAACACTGATGATCCACCTACAAATGTGAACTGACGTTCAAAAATAAAACATTTGAAAACGGACCATTTTCCACATTTCTGAAGCATGACGTAATGGGGGGGTGTTATCTCTTTTGTCGAAAATCAGCCGTTTTTGCTCGAACATTAAATGCCTCCAAATGGTATTTAATTAACTTCCCGAGCCCCTGGAAGCATGAAAATCACTTTAAACATGCTAATTTTAGCTCTAACACTGATGATCCACCTACAAATGTGAACTGACGTTCAAAAATAAAACATTTGAAAACGGACCATTTTCCACATTTCTGAAGCATGACGTAATGGGGGGGTGTTATCTCTTTTGTCGAAAATCAGCCGTTTTTGCTCGAACATTAAATGCCTCCAAATGGTATTTAATTAACTTCCCGAGCCCCTGGAAGCATGAAAATCACTTTAAACATGCTAATTTTAGCTCTAACACTGATGATCCACCTACAAATGTGAACTGACGTTCAAAAATAAAACATTTGAAAACGGACCATTTTCCACATTTCTGAAGCATGACGTAATGGGGGGGGTGTTATCTCTTTTGTCGAAAATCAGCCGTTTTTGCTTGAACATTAAATGCCTCCAAATGGTATTTAATTAACTTCCCTAGCCCCTGGAAGCATGAAAATCACTTTAAACATGCTAATTTTAGCTCTAACACTGATGATCCACCTACAAATGTGAACTGACGTTCAAAAATAAAACATTTGAAAACGGACCATTTTCCACATTTCTGAAGCATGACGTAATGGGGGGGTGTTATCTCTTTTGTCGAAAATCAGCCGTTTTTGCTCGAACATTAAATGCCTCCAAATGGTATTTAATTAACTTCCCGAGCCCCTGGAAGCATGAAAATCACTTTAAACATGCTAATTTTAGCTCTAACACTGATGATCCACCTACAAATGTGAACTGACGTTCAAAAATAAAACATTTGAAAACGGACCATTTTCCACATTTCTGAAGCATGACGTAATGGGGGGGTGTTATCTCTTTTGTCGAAAATCAGCCGTTTTTGCTCGAACATTAAATGCCTCCAAATGGTATTTAATTAACTTCCCGAGCCCCTGGAAGCATGAAAATCACTTTAAACATGCTAATTTTAGCTCTAACACTGATGATCCACCTACAAATGTGAACTGACGTTCAAAAATAAAACATTTGAAAACGGACCATTTTCCACATTTCTGAAGCATGACGTAATGGGGGGGTGTTATCTCTTTTGTCGAAAATCAGCCGTTTTTGCTCGAACATTAAATGCCTCCAAATGGTATTTAATTAACTTCCCGAGCCCCTGGAAGCATGAAAATCACTTTAAACATGCTAATTTTAGCTCTAACACTGATGATCCACCTACAAATGTGAACTGACGTTCAAAAATAAAACATTTGAAAACGGACCATTTTCCACATTTCTGAAGCATGACGTAATGGGGGGGTGTTATCTCTTTTGTCGAAAATCAGCCGTTTTTGCTCGAACATTAAATGCCTCCAAATGGTATTTAATTAACTTCCCGAGCCCCTGGAAGCATGAAAATCACTTTAAACATGCTAATTTTAGCTCTAACACTGATGATCCACCTACAAATGTGAACTGACGTTCAAAAATAAAACATTTGAAAACGGACCATTTTCCACATTTCTGAAGCATGACGTAATGGGGGGGTGTTATCTCTTTTGTCGAAAATCAGCCGTTTTTGCTCGAACATTAAATGCCTCCAAATGGTATTTAATTAACTTCCCGAGCCCCTGGAAGCATGAAAATCACTTTAAACATGCTAATTTTAGCTCTAACACTGATGATCCACCTACAAATGTGAACTGACGTTCAAAAATAAAACATTTGAAAACGGACCATTTTCCACATTTCTGAAGCATGACGTAATGGGGGGGTGTTATCTCTTTTGTCGAAAATCAGCCGTTTTTGCTCGAACATTAAATGCCTCCAAATGGTATTTAATTAACTTCCCGAGCCCCTGGAAGCATGAAAATCACTTTAAACATGCTAATTTTAGCTCTAACACTGATGATCCACCTACAAATGTGAACTGACGTTCAAAAATAAAACATTTGAAAACGGACCATTTTCCACATTTCTGAAGCATGACGTAATGGGGGGGTGTTATCTCTTTTGTCGAAAATCAGCCGTTTTTGCTCGAACATTAAATGCCTCCAAATGGTATTTAATTAACTTCCCGAGCCCCTGGAAGCATGAAAATCACTTTAAACATGCTAATTTTAGCTCTAACACTGATGATCCACCTACAAATGTGAACTGACGTTCAAAAATAAAACATTTGAAAACGGACCATTTTCCACATTTCTGAAGCATGACGTAATGGGGGGGGTGTTATCTCTTTTGTCGAAAATCAGCCGTTTTTGCTCGAACATTAAATGCCTCCAAATGGTATTTAATTAACTTCCCGAGCCCCTGGAAGCATGAAAATCACTTTAAACATGCTAATTTTAGCTCTAACACTGATGATCCACCTACAAATGTGAACTGACGTTCAAAAATAAAACATTTGAAAACGGACCATTTTCCACATTTCTGAAGCATGACGTAATGGGGGGGTGTTATCTCTTTTGTCGAAAATCAGCCGTTTTTGCTCGAACATTAAATGCCTCCAAATGGTATTTAATTAACTTCCCGAGCCCCTGGAAGCATGAAAATCACTTTAAACATGCTAATTTTAGCTCTAACACTGATGATCCACCTACAAATGTGAACTGACGTTCAAAAATAAAACATTTGAAAACGGACCATTTTCCACATTTCTGAAGCATGACGTAATGGGGGGGTGTTATCTCTTTTGTCGAAAATCAGCCGTTTTTGCTCGAACATTAAATGCCTCCAAATGGTATTTAATTAACTTCCCGAGCCCCTGGAAGCATGAAAATCACTTTAAACATGCTAATTTTAGCTCTAACACTGATGATCCACCTACAAATGTGAACTGACGTTCAAAAATAAAACATTTGAAAACGGACCATTTTCCACATTTCTGAAGCATGACGTAATGGGGGGGTGTTATCTCTTTTGTCGAAAATCAGCCGTTTTTGCTCGAACATTAAATGCCTCCAAATGGTATTTAATTAACTTCCCGAGCCCCTGGAAGCATGAAAATCACTTTAAACATGCTAATTTTAGCTCTAACACTGATGATCCACCTACAAATGTGAACTGACCATCAAAAATAAAACATTTGAAAACGGACCATTTTCCACATTTCTGAAGCATGACGTAATGGGGGGGTGTTATCTCTTTTGTCGAAAATCAGCCGTTTTTGCTCGAACATTAAATGCCTCCAAATGGTATTTAATTAACTTCCCGAGCCCCTGGAAGCATGAAAATCACTTTAAACATGCTAATTTTAGCTCTAACACTGATGATCCACCTACAAATGTGAACTGACGTTCAAAAATAAAACATTTGAAAACGGACCATTTTCCACATTTCTGAAGCATGACGTAATGGGGGGGTGTTATCTCTTTTGTCGAAAATCAGCCGTTTTTGCTCGAACATTAAATGCCTCCAAATGGTATTTAATTAACTTCCCGAGCCCCTGGAAGCATGAAAATCACTTTAAACATGCTAATTTTAGCTCTAACACTGATGATCCACCTACAAATGTGAACTGACGTTCAAAAATAAAACATTTGAAAACGGACCATTTTCCACATTTCTGAAGCATGACGTAATGGGGGGTGTTATCTCTTTTGTCGAAAATCAGCCGTTTTTGCTCGAACATTAAATGCCTCCAAATGGTATTTAATTAACTTCCCGAGCCCCTGGAAGCATGAAAATCACTTTAAACATGCTAATTTTAGCTCTAACACGGATGATCCACCTACAAATGTGAACTGACGTTCAAAAATAAAACATTTGAAAACGGACCATTTTCCACAATTCTGGAGCATGACGTAATGGGGGGGTGTTATCTCTTTTGTCGAAAATCAGCCGTTTTTGCTCGAACATTAAATGCCTCCAAATGGTATTTAATTAACTTCCCGGGGTGAAGAAACCCTTTTTGAGAACTCAGAGTGAGTAAATTGGCCATTTTCATGCACTTTTAACCATTCCATAAATCTTGTGTTTTGGGCCCCTGGAAGCATGAAAATCACTTTAAACATGCTAATTTTAGCTCTAACACTGATGATCCACCTACAAATGTGAACTGACGTTCAAAAATAAAACATTTGAAAACGGACCATTTTCCACATTTCTGAAGCATGACGTAATGGGGGGGTGTTATCTCTTTTGTCGAAAATCAGCCGTTTTTGCTCGAACATTAAATGCCTCCAAATGGTATTTAATTAACTTCCCGAGCCCCTGGAAGCATGAAAATCACTTTAAACATGCTAATTTTAGCTCTAACACTGATGATCCACCTACAAATGTGAACTGACGTTCAAAAATAAAACATTTGAAAACGGACCATTTTCCACATTTCTGAAGCATGACGTAATGGGGGGGTGTTATCTCTTTTGTCGAAAATCAGCCGTTTTTGCTCGAACATTAAATGCCTCCAAATGGTATTTAATTAACTTCCCGGGGTGAAGAAACCCTTTTTGAGAACTCAGAGTGAGTAAATTGGCCATTTTCATGCACTTTTAACCATTCCATAAATCTTGTGTTTTGGGCCCCTGGAAGCATGAAAATCACTTTAAACATGCTAATTTTAGCTCTAACACTGATGATCCACCTACAAATGTGAACTGACGTTCAAAAATAAAACATTTGAAAACGGACCATTTTCCACATTTCTGAAGCATGACGTAATGGGGGGGTGTTATCTCTTTTGTCGAAAATCAGCCGTTTTTGCTCGAACATTAAATGCCTCCAAATGGTATTTAATTAACTTCCCGAGCCCCTGGAAGCATGAAAATCACTTTAAACATGCTAATTTTAGCTCTAACACTGATGATCCACCTACAAATGTGAACTGACGTTCAAAAATAAAACATTTGAAAACGGACCATTTTCCACATTTCTGAAGCATGACGTAATGGGGGGGTGTTATCTCTTTTGTCGAAAATCAGCCGTTTTTGCTCGAACATTAAATGCCTCCAAATGGTATTTAATTAACTTCCCGGGGTGAAGAAACCCTTTTTGAGAACTCAGAGTGAGTAAATTGGCCATTTTCATGCACTTTTAACCATTCCATAAATCTTGTGTTTTGGGCCCCTGGAAGCATGAAAATCACTTTAAACATGCTAATTTTAGCTCTAACACTGATGATCCACCTACAAATGTGAACTGACGTTCAAAAATAAAACATTTGAAAACGGACCATTTTCCACATTTCTGAAGCATGACGTAATGGGGGGGTGTTATCTCTTTTGTCGAAAATCAGCCGTTTTTGCTCGAACATTAAATGCCTCCAAATGGTATTTCATTAACTTCCCGGGGTGAAGAAACCCTTTTTGAGAACTCAGAGTGAGTAAATTGGCCATTTGCATGCACTTTTAACCATTCCATAAATCTTGTGTTTTGGGCCCTGGAAGCATGAAAATCACTTTAAACATGCTAATTTTAGCTCTAACACTGATGATCCACCTACAAATGTGAACTGACGTTCAAAAATAAAACATTTGAAAACGGACCATTTTCCACATTTCTGAAGCATGACGTAATGGGGGGGTGTTATCTCTTTTGTCGAAAATCAGCCGTTTTTGCTCGAACATTAAATGCCTCCAAATGGTATTTAATTAACTTCCCGAGCCCCTGGAAGCATGAAAATCACTTTAAACATGCTAATTTTAGCTCTAACACTGATGATCCACCTACAAATGTGAACTGACGTTCAAAAATAAAACATTTGAAAACGGACCATTTTCCACATTTCTGAAGCATGACGTAATGGGGGGGTGTTATCTCTTTTGTCGAAAATCAGCCGTTTTTGCTCGAACATTAAATGCCTCCAAATGGTATTTAATTAACTTCCCGAGCCCCTGGAAGCATGAAAATCACTTTAAACATGCTAATTTTAGCTCTAACACTGATGATCCACCTACAAATGTGAACTGACGTTCAAAAATAAAACATTTGAAAACGGACCATTTTCCACATTTCTGAAGCATGACGTAATGGGGGGGTGTTATCTCTTTTGTCGAAAATCAGCCGTTTTTGCTCGAACATTAAATGCCTCCAAATGGTATTTAATTAACTTCCCGAGCCCCTGGAAGCATGAAAATCACTTTAAACATGCTAATTTTAGCTCTAACACTGATGATCCACCTACAAATGTGAACTGACGTTCAAAAATAAAACATTTGAAAACGGACCATTTTCCACATTTCTGAAGCATGACGTAATGGGGGGGTGTTATCTCTTTTGTCGAAAATCAGCCGTTTTTGCTCGAACATTAAATGCCTCCAAATGGTATTTAATTAACTTCCCGAGCCCCTGGAAGCATGAAAATCACTTTAAACATGCTAATTTTAGCTCTAACACTGATGATCCACCTACAAATGTGAACTGACGTTCAAAAATAAAACATTTGAAAACGGACCATTTTCCACATTTCTGAAGCATGACGTAATGGGGGGGTGTTATCTCTTTTGTCGAAAATCAGCCGTTTTTGCTCGAACATTAAATGCCTCCAAATGGTATTTAATTAACTTCCCGAGCCCCTGGAAGCATGAAAATCACTTTAAACATGCTAATTTTAGCTCTAACACTGATGATCCACCTACAAATGTGAACTGACGTTCAAAAATAAAACATTTGAAAACGGACCATTTTCCACATTTCTGAAGCATGACGTAATGGGGGGGTGTTATCTCTTTTGTCGAAAATCAGCCGTTTTTGCTCTAACATTAAATGCCTCCAAATGGTATTTAATTAACTTCCCGAGCCCCTGGAAGCATGAAAATCACTTTAAACATGCTAATTTTAGCTCTAACACTGATGATCCACCTACAAATGTGAACTGACGTTCAAAAATAAAACATTTGAAAACGGACCATTTTCCACATTTCTGAAGCATGACGTAATGGGGGGGTGTTATCTCTTTTGTCGAAAATCAGCCGTTTTTGCTCGAACATTAAATGCCTCCAAATGGTATTTAATTAACTTCCCGGGGTGAAGAAACCCTTTTTGAGAACTCAGAGTGAGTAAATTGGCCATTTTCATGCACTTTTAACCATTCCATAAATCTTGTGTTTTGGGCCCCTGGAAGCATGAAAATCACTTTAAACATGCTAATTTTAGCTCTAACACTGATGATCCACCTACAAATGTGAACTGACGTTCAAAAATAAAACATTTGAAAACGGACCATTTTCCACATTTCTGAAGCATGACGTAATGGGGGGGTGTTATCTCTTTTGTCGAAAATCAGCCGTTTTTGCTCGAACATTAAATGCCTCCAAATGGTATTTAATTAACTTCCCGAGCCCCTGGAAGCATGAAAATCACTTTAAACATGCTAATTTTAGCTCTAACACTGATGATCCACCTACAAATGTGAACTGACGTTCAAAAATAAAACATTTGAAAACGGACCATTTTCCACATTTCTGAAGCATGACGTAATGGGGGGGTGTTATCTCTTTTGTCGAAAATCAGCCGTTTTTGCTCGAACATTAAATGCCTCCAAATGGTATTTAATTAACTTCCCGGGGTGAAGAAACCCTTTTTGAGAACTCAGAGTGAGTAAATTGGCCATTTTCATGCACTTTTAACCATTCCATAAATCTTGTGTTTTGGGCCCCTGGAAGCATGAAAATCACTTTAAACATGCTAATTTTAGCTCTAACACTGATGATCCACCTACAAATGTGAACTGACGTTCAAAAATAAAACATTTGAAAACGGACCATTTTCCACATTTCTGAAGCATGACGTAATGGGGGGGTGTTATCTCTTTTGTCGAAAATCAGCCGTTTTTGCTCGAACATTAAATGCCTCCAAATGGTATTTAATTAACTTCCCGGGGTGAAGAAACCCTTTTTGAGAACTCAGAGTGAGTAAATTGGCCATTTTCATGCACTTTTAACCATTCCATAAATCTTGTGTTTTGGGCCCCTGGAAGCATGAAAATCACTTTAAACATGCTAATTTTAGCTCTAACACTGATGATCCACCTACAAATGTGAACTGACGTTCAAAAATAAAACATTTGAAAACGGACCATTTTCCACATTTCTGAAGCATGACGTAATGGGGGGGTGTTATCTCTTTTGTCGAAAATCAGCCGTTTTTGCTCTAACATTAAATGCCTCCAAATGGTATTTAATTAACTTCCCGAGCCCCTGGAAGCATGAAAATCACTTTAAACATGCTAATTTTAGCTCTAACACTGATGATCCACCTACAAATGTGAACTGACGTTCAAAAATAAAACATTTGAAAACGGACCATTTTCCACATTTCTGAAGCATGACGTAATGGGGGGGTGTTATCTCTTTTGTCGAAAATCAGCCGTTTTTGCTCGAACATTAAATGCCTCCAAATGGTATTTAATTAACTTCCCGGGGTGAAGAAACCCTTTTTGAGAACTCAGAGTGAGTAAATTGGCCATTTTCATGCACTTTTAACCATTCCATAAATCTTGTGTTTTGGGCCCCTGGAAGCATGAAAATCACTTTAAACATGCTAATTTTAGCTCTAACACTGATGATCCACCTACAAATGTGAACTGACGTTCAAAAATAAAACATTTGAAAACGGACCATTTTCCACATTTCTGAAGCATGACGTAATGGGGGGGTGTTATCTCTTTTGTCGAAAATCAGCCGTTTTTGCTCGAACATTAAATGCCTCCAAATGGTATTTAATTAACTTCCCGAGCCCCTGGAAGCATGAAAATCACTTTAAACATGCTAATTTTAGCTCTAACACTGATGATCCACCTACAAATGTGAACTGACGTTCAAAAATAAAACATTTGAAAACGGACCATTTTCCACATTTCTGAAGCATGACGTAATGGGGGGGTGTTATCTCTTTTGTCGAAAATCAGCCGTTTTTGCTCGAACATTAAATGCCTCCAAATGGTATTTAATTAACTTCCCGGGGTGAAGAAACCCTTTTTGAGAACTCAGAGTGAGTAAATTGGCCATTTTCATGCACTTTTAACCATTCCATAAATCTTGTGTTTTGGGCCCCTGGAAGCATGAAAATCACTTTAAACATGCTAATTTTAGCTCTAACACTGATGATCCACCTACAAATGTGAACTGACGTTCAAAAATAAAACATTTGAAAACGGACCATTTTCCACATTTCTGAAGCATGACGTAATGGGGGGGTGTTATCTCTTTTGTCGAAAATCAGCCGTTTTTGCTCGAACATTAAATGCCTCCAAATGGTATTTAATTAACTTCCCGGGGTGAAGAAACCCTTTTTGAGAACTCAGAGTGAGTAAATTGGCCATTTTCATGCACTTTTAACCATTCCATAAATCTTGTGTTTTGGGCCCCTGGAAGCATGAAAATCACTTTAAACATGCTAATTTTAGCTCTAACACTGATGATCCACCTACAAATGTGAACTGACGTTCAAAAATAAAACATTTGAAAACGGACCATTTTCCACATTTCTGAAGCATGACGTAATGGGGGGGTGTTATCTCTTTTGTCGAAAATCAGCCGTTTTTGCTCGAACATTAAATGCCTCCAAATGGTATTTAATTAACTTCCCGGGGTGAAGAAACCCTTTTTGAGAACTCAGAGTGAGTAAATTGGCCATTTTCATGCACTTTTAACCATTCCATAAATCTTGTGTTTTGGGCCCCTGGAAGCATGAAAATCACTTTAAACATGCTAATTTTAGCTCTAACACTGATGATCCACCTACAAATGTGAACTGACGTTCAAAAATAAAACATTTGAAAACGGACCATTTTCCACATTTCTGAAGCATGACGTAATGGGGGGGTGTTATCTCTTTTGTCGAAAATCAGCCGTTTTTGCTCGAACATTAAATGCCTCCAAATGGTATTTAATTAACTTCCCGAGCCCCTGGAAGCATGAAAATCACTTTAAACATGCTAATTTTAGCTCTAACACTGATGATCCACCTACAAATGTGAACTGACGTTCAAAAATAAAACATTTGAAAACGGACCATTTTCCACATTTCTGAAGCATGACGTAATGGGGGGGTGTTATCTCTTTTGTCGAAAATCAGCTGTTTTTGCTCGAACATTAAATGCCTCCAAATGGTATTTAATTAACTTCCCGGGGTGAAGAAACCCTTTTTGAGAACTCAGAGTGAGTAAATTGGCCATTTTCATGCACTTTTAACCATTCCATAAATCTTGTGTTTTGGGCCCCTGGAAGCATGAAAATCACTTTAAACATGCTAATTTTAGCTCTAACACTGATGATCCACCTACAAATGTGAACTGACGTTCAAAAATAAAACATTTGAAAACGGACCATTTTCCACATTTCTGAAGCATGACGTAATGGGGGGGTGTTATCTCTTTTGTCGAAAATCAGCCGTTTTTGCTCGAACATTAAATGCCTCCAAATGGTATTTAATTAACTTCCCGAGCCCCTGGAAGCATGAAAATCACTTTAAACATGCTAATTTTAGCTCTAACACTGATGATCCACCTACAAATGTGAACTGACGTTCAAAAATAAAACATTTGAAAACGGACCATTTTCCACATTTCTGAAGCATGACGTAATGGGGGGGTGTTATCTCTTTTGTCGAAAATCAGCCGTTTTTGCTCGAACATTAAATGCCTCCAAATGGTATTTCATTAACTTCCCGGGGTGAAGAAACCCTTTTTGAGAACTCAGAGTGAGTAAATTGGCCATTTTCATGCACTTTTAACCATTCCATAAATCTTGTGTTTTGGGCCCCTGGAAGCATGAAAATCACTTTAAACATGCTAATTTTAGCTCTAACACTGATGATCCACCTACAAATGTGAACTGACGTTCAAAAATAAAACATTTGAAAACGGACCATTTTCCACATTTCTGAAGCATGACGTAATGGGGGGGTGTTATCTCTTTTGTCGAAAATCAGCCGTTTTTGCTCGAACATTAAATGCCTCCAAATGGTATTTAATTAACTTCCCGAGCCCCTGGAAGCATGAAAATCACTTTAAACATGCTAATTTTAGCTCTAACACTGATGATCCACCTACAAATGTGAACTGACGTTCAAAAATAAAACATTTGAAAACGGACCATTTTCCACATTTCTGAAGCATGACGTAATGGGGGGGTGTTATCTCTTTTGTCGAAAATCAGCCGTTTTTGCTCGAACATTAAATGCCTCCAAATGGTATTTAATTAACTTCCCGAGCCCCTGGAAGCATGAAAATCACTTTAAACATGCTAATTTTAGCTCTAACACTGATGATCCACCTACAAATGTGAACTGACGTTCAAAAATAAAACATTTGAAAACGGACCATTTTCCACATTTCTGAAGCATGACGTAATGGGGGGGTGTTATCTCTTTTGTCGAAAATCAGCCGTTTTTGCTCGAACATTAAATGCCTCCAAATGGTATTTAATTAACTTCCCGAGCCCCTGGAAGCATGAAAATCACTTTAAACATGCTAATTTTAGCTCTAACACTGATGATCCACCTACAAATGTGAACTGACGTTCAAAAATAAAACATTTGAAAACGGACCATTTTCCACATTTCTGAAGCATGACGTAATGGGGGGGTGTTATCTCTTTTGTCGAAAATCAGCCGTTTTTGCTCGAACATTAAATGCCTCCAAATGGTATTTAATTAACTTCCCGAGCCCCTGGAAGCATGAAAATCACTTTAAACATGCTAATTTTAGCTCTAACACTGATGATCCACCTACAAATGTGAACTGACGTTCAAAAATAAAACATTTGAAAACGGACCATTTTCCACATTTCTGAAGCATGACGTAATGGGGGGGTGTTATCTCTTTTGTCGAAAATCAGCCGTTTTTGCTCGAACATTAAATGCCTCCAAATGGTATTTAATTAACTTCCCGAGCCCCTGGAAGCATGAAAATCACTTTAAACATGCTAATTTTAGCTCTAACACTGATGATCCACCTACAAATGTGAACTGACGTTCAAAAATAAAACATTTGAAAACGGACCATTTTCCACATTTCTGAAGCATGACGTAATGGGGGGGTGTTATCTCTTTTGTCGAAAATCAGCCGTTTTTGCTCTAACATTAAATGCCTCCAAATGGTATTTAATTAACTTCCCGAGCCCCTGGAAGCATGAAAATCACTTTAAACATGCTAATTTTAGCTCTAACACTGATGATCCACCTACAAATGTGAACTGACGTTCAAAAATAAAACATTTGAAAACGGACCATTTTCCACATTTCTGAAGCATGACGTAATGGGGGGGTGTTATCTCTTTTGTCGAAAATCAGCCGTTTTTGCTCGAACATTAAATGCCCCCAAATGGTATTTAATTAACTTCCCGGGGTGAAGAAACCCTTTTTGAGAACTCAGAGTGAGTAAATTGGCCATTTTCATGCACTTTTAACCATTCCATAAATCTTATGTTTTGGGCCCCTGGAAGCATGAAAATCACTTTAAACATGCTAATTTTAGCTCTAACACTGATGATCCACCTACAAATGTGAACTGACGTTCAAAAATAAAACATTTGAAAACGGACCATTTTCCACATTTCTGAAGCATGACGTAATGGGGGGGTGTTATCTCTTTTGTCGAAAATCAGCCGTTTTTGCTCGAACATTAAATGCCTCCAAATGGTATTTAATTAACTTCCCGAGCCCCTGGAAGCATGAAAATCACTTTAAACATGCTAATTTTAGCTCTAACACTGATGATCCACCTACAAATGTGAACTGACGTTCAAAAATAAAACATTTGAAAACGGACCATTTTCCACATTTCTGAAGCATGACGTAATGGGGGGGTGTTATCTCTTTTGTCGAAAATCAGCCGTTTTTGCTCGAACATTAAATGCCTCCAAATGGTATTTAATTAACTTCCCGAGCCCCTGGAAGCATGAAAATCACTTTAAACATGCTAATTTTAGCTCTAACACTGATGATCCACCTACAAATGTGAACTGACGTTCAAAAATAAAACATTTGAAAACGGACCATTTTCCACATTTCTGAAGCATGACGTAATGGGGGGGTGTTATCTCTTTTGTCGAAAATCAGCCGTTTTTGCTCGAACATTAAATGCCTCCAAATGGTATTTAATTAACTTCCCGAGCCCCTGGAAGCATGAAAATCACTTTAAACATGCTAATTTTAGCTCTAACACTGATGATCCACCTACAAATGTGAACTGACGTTCAAAAATAAAACATTTGAAAACGGACCATTTTCCACATTTCTGAAGCATGACGTAATGGGGGGGTGTTATCTCTTTTGTCGAAAATCAGCCGTTTTTGCTCGAACATTAAATGCCTCCAAATGGTATTTAATTAACTTCCCGAGCCCCTGGAAGCATGAAAATCACTTTAAACATGCTAATTTTAGCTCTAACACTGATGATCCACCTACAAATGTGAACTGACGTTCAAAAATAAAACATTTGAAAACGGACCATTTTCCACATTTCTGAAGCATGACGTAATGGGGGGGTGTTATCTCTTTTGTCGAAAATCAGCCGTTTTTGCTCGAACATTAAATGCCTCCAAATGGTATTTAATTAACTTCCCGAGCCCCTGGAAGCATGAAAATCACTTTAAACATGCTAATTTTAGCTCTAACACTGATGATCCACCTACAAATGTGAACTACAAATGTGAACTGACGTTCAAAAATAAAACCTTTGAAAACGGACCATTTTCCACATCTCTGAAGCATGACGTAATGGGGGGGTGTTATCTCTTTTGTCGAAAATCAGCCGTTTTTGCTCGAACATTAAATGCCTCCAAATGGTATTTAAATACTTCCCGAGCCCCTGGAAGCATGAATATCACTTTAAACATGCTAATTTTAGCTCTAACACTGATGATCCACCTACAAATGTGAACTGACGTTCAAAAATAAAACATTTGAAAACGGACCATTTTCCACATTTCTGAAGCATGACGTAATGGGGGGGTGTTATCTCTTTTGTCGAAAATCAGCCGTTTTTGCTCGAACATTAAATGCCTCCAAATGGTATTTAATTAACTTCCCGAGCCCCTGGAAGCATGAAAATCACTTTAAACATGCTAATTTTAGCTCTAACACTGATGATCCACCTACAAATGTGAACTGACGTTCAAAAATAAAACATTTGAAACGGACCATTTTCCACATTTCTGAAGCATGACGTAATGGGGGGGTGTTATCTCTTTGTCGAAAATCAGCCGTTTTTGCTCGAACATTAAATGCCTCCAAATGGTATTTAATTAACTTCCCGAGCCCCTGGAAGCATGAAAATCACTTAAACATGCTAATTTTAGCTCTAACACTGATGATCCACCTACAAATGTGAACTGACGTTCAAAAATAAAACATTTGAAAACGGACCATTTTCCACATTTCTGAAGCATGACGTAATGGGGGGGTGTTATCTCTTTTGTCGAAAATCAGCCGTTTTTGCTCGAACATTAAATGCCTCCAAATGGTATTTAATTAACTTCCCGAGCCCCTGGAAGCATGAAAATCACTTTAAACATGCTAATTTTAGCTCTAACACTGATGATCCACCTACAAATGTGAACTGACGTTCAAAAATAAAACATTTGAAAACGGACCATTTTCCACATTTCTGAAGCATGACGTAATGGGGGGGTGTTATCTCTTTTGTCGAAAATCAGCCGTTTTTGCTCGAACATTAAATGCCTCCAAATGGTATTTAATTAACTTCCCGAGCCCCTGGAAGCATGAAAATCACTTTAAACATGCTAATTTTAGCTCTAACACTGATGATCCACCTACAAATGTGAACTGACGTTCAAAAATAAAACATTTGAAAACGGACCATTTTCCACATTTCTGAAGCATGACGTAATGGGGGGGTGTTATCTCTTTTGTCGAAAATCAGCCGTTTTTGCTCGAACATTAAATGCCTCCAAATGGTATTTAATTAACTTCCCGAGCCCCTGGAAGCATGAAAATCACTTTAAACATGCTAATTTTAGCTCTAACACTGATGATCCACCTACAAATGTGAACTGACGTTCAAAAATAAAACATTTGAAAACGGACCATTTTCCACATTTCTGAAGCATGACGTAATGGGGGGGTGTTATCTCTTTTGTCGAAAATCAGCCGTTTTTGCTCGAACATTAAATGCCTCCAAATGGTATTTAATTAACTTCCCGAGCCCCTGGAAGCATGAAAATCACTTTAAACATGCTAATTTTAGCTCTAACACTGATGATCCACCTACAAATGTGAACTGACGTTCAAAAATAAAACATTTGAAAACGGACCATTTTCCACATTTCTGAAGCATGACGTAATGGGGGGTGTTATCTCTTTTGTCGAAAATCAGCCGTTTTTGCTCGAACATTAAATGCCTCCAAATGGTATTTAATTAACTTCCCGAGCCCCTGGAAGCATGAAAATCACTTTAAACATGCTAATTTTAGCTCTAACACTGATGATCCACCTACAAATGTGAACTGACGTTCAAAAATAAAACATTTGAAAACGGACCATTTTCCACATTTCTGAAGCATGACGTAATGGGGGGGTGTTCTTTTGTCGAAAATCAGCCGTTTTTGCTCGAACATTAAATGCCTCCAAATGGTATTTAATTAACTTCCCGAGCCCCTGGAAGCATGAAAATCACTTTAAACATGCTAATTTTAGCTCTAACACTGATGATCCACCTACAAATGTGAACTGACGTTCAAAAATAAAACATTTGAAAACGGACCATTTTCCACATTTCTGAAGCATGACGTAATGGGGGGGTGTTATCTCTTTTGTCGAAAATCAGCCGTTTTTGCTCGAACATTAAATGCCTCCAAATGGTATTTAATTAACTTCCCGAGCCCCTGGAAGCATGAAAATCACTTTAAACATGCTAATTTTAGCTCTAACACTGATGATCCACCTACAAATGTGAACTGACGTTCAAAAATAAAACATTTGAAAACGGACCATTTTCCACATTTCTAAAGCATGACGTAATGGGGGGGTGTTATCTCTTTTGTCGAAAATCAGCCGTTTTTGCTCGAACATTAAATGCCTCCAAATGGTATTTAATTAACTTCCCGAGCCCCTGGAAGCATGAAAATCACTTTAAACATGCTAATTTTAGCTCTAACACTGATGATCCACCTACAAATGTGAACTGACGTTCAAAAATAAAACATTTGAAAACGGACCATTTTCCACATTTCTGAAGCATGACGTAATGGGGGGGTGTTATCTCTTTTGTCGAAAATCAGCCGTTTTTGCTCGAACATTAAATGCCTCCAAATGGTATTTAATTAACTTCCCGAGCCCCTGGAAGCATGAAAATCACTTTAAACATGCTAATTTTAGCTCTAACACTGATGATCCACCTACAAATGTGAACTGACATTCAAAAATAAAACATTTGAAAACGGACCATTTTCCACATTTCTGAAGCATGACGTAATGGGGGGGTGTTATCTCTTTTGTCGAAAATCAGCCGTTTTTGCTCGAACATTAAATGCCTCCAAATGGTATTTAATTAACTTCCCGAGCCCCTGGAAGCATGAAAATCACTTTAAACATGCTAATTTTAGCTCTAACACTGATGATCCACCTACAAATGTGAACTGACGTTCAAAAATAAAACATTTGAAAACGGACCATTTTCCACATTTCTGAAGCATGACGTAATGGGGGGGTGTTATCTCTTTTGTCGAAAATCAGCCGTTTTTGCTCGAACATTAAATGCCTCCAAATGGTATTTAATTAACTTCCCGAGCCCCTGGAAGCATGAAAATCACTTTAAACATGCTAATTTTAGCTCTAACACTGATGATCCACCTACAAATGTGAACTGACGTTCAAAAATAAAACATTTGAAAACGGACCATTTTCCACATTTCTGAAGCATGACGTAATGGGGGGGTGTTATCTCTTTTGTCGAAAATCAGCCGTTTTTGCTCGAACATTAAATGCCTCCAAATGGTATTTAATTAACTTCCCGAGCCCCTGGAAGCATGAAAATCACTTTAAACATGCTAATTTTAGCTCTAACACTGATGATCCACCTACAAATGTGAACTGACCATCAAAAATAAAACATTTGAAAACGGACCATTTTCCACATTTCTGAAGCATGACGTAATGGGGGGGTGTTATCTCTTTTGTCGAAAATCAGCCGTTTTTGCTCGAACATTAAATGCCTCCAAATGGTATTTAATTAACTTCCCGAGCCCCTGGAAGCATGAAAATCACTTTAAACATGCTAATTTTAGCTCTAACACTGATGATCCACCTACAAATGTGAACTGACGTTCAAAAATAAAACATTTGAAAACGGACCATTTTCCACATTTCTGAAGCATGACGTAATGGGGGGGTGTTATCTCTTTTGTCGAAAATCAGCCGTTTTTGCTCGAACATTAAATGCCTCCAAATGGTATTTAATTAACTTCCCGAGCCCCTGGAAGCATGAAAATCACTTTAAACATGCTAATTTTAGCTCTAACACTGATGATCCACCTACAAATGTGAACTGACGTTCAAAAATAAAACATTTGAAAACGGACCATTTTCCACATTTCTGAAGCATGACGTAATGGGGGGGTGTTATCTCTTTTGTCGAAAATCAGCCGTTTTTGCTCGAACATTAAATGCCTCCAAATGGTATTTAATTAACTTCCCGAGCCCCTGGAAGCATGAAAATCACTTTAAACATGCTAATTTTAGCTCTAACACTGATGATCCACCTACAAATGTGAACTGACGTTCAAAAATAAAACATTTGAAAACGGACCATTTTCCACATTTCTGAAGCATGACGTAATGGGGGGGTGTTATCTCTTTTGTCGAAAATCAGCCGTTTTTGCTCGAACATTAAATGCCTCCAAATGGTATTTAATTAACTTCCCGAGCCCCTGGAAGCATGAAAATCACTTTAAACATGCTAATTTTAGCTCTAACACTGATGATCCACCTACAAATGTGAACTGACGTTCAAAAATAAAACATTTGAAAACGGACCATTTTCCACATTTCTGAAGCATGACGTAATGGGGGGGTGTTATCTCTTTTGTCGAAAATCAGCCGTTTTTGCTCGAACATTAAATGCCTCCAAATGGTATTTAATTAACTTCCCGGGGTGAAGAAACCCTTTTTGAGAACTCAGAGTGAGTAAATTGGCCATTTTCATGCACTTTTAACCATTCCATAAATCTTGTGTTTTGGGCCCCTGGAAGCATGAAAATCACTTTAAACATGCTAATTTTAGCTCTAACACTGATGATCCACCTACAAATGTGAACTGACGTTCAAAAATAAAACATTTGAAAACGGACCATTTTCCACATTTCTGAAGCATGACGTAATGGGGGGGTGTTATCTCTTTTGTCGAAAATCAGCCGTTTTTGCTCGAACATTAAATGCCTCCAAATGGTATTTAATTAACTTCCCGGGGTGAAGAAACCCTTTTTGAGAACTCAGAGTGAGTAAATTGGCCATTTTCATGCACTTTTAACCATTCCATAAATCTTGTGTTTTGGGCCCCTGGAAGCATGAAAATCACTTTAAACATGCTAATTTTAGCTCTAACACTGATGATCCACCTACAAATGTGAACTGACGTTCAAAAATAAAACATTTGAAAACGGACCATTTTCCACATTTCTGAAGCATGACGTAATGGGTGGGTGTTATCTCTTTTGTCGAAAATCAGCCGTTTTTGCTCGAACATTAAATGCCTCCAAATGGTATTTAATTAACTTCCCGAGCCCCTGGAAGCATGAAAATCACTTTAAACATGCTAATTTTAGCTCTAACACTGATGATCCACCTACAAATGTGAACTGACGTTCAAAAATAAAACATTTGAAAACGGACCATTTTCCACATTTCTGAAGCATGACGTAATGGGGGGGTGTTATCTCTTTTGTCGAAAATCAGCCGTTTTTGCTCGAACATTAAATGCCTCCAAATGGTATTTAATTAACTTCCCGAGCCCCTGGAAGCATGAAAATCACTTTAAACATGCTAATTTTAGCTCTAACACTGATGATCCACCTACAAATGTGAACTGACGTTCAAAAATAAAACATTTGAAAACGGACCATTTTCCACATTTCTGAAGCATGACGTAATGGGGGGGTGTTATCTCTTTTGTCGAAAATCAGCCGTTTTTGCTCGAACATTAAATGCCTCCAAATGGTATTTAATTAACTTCCCGGGGGAAGAAACCCTTTTTGAGAACTCAGAGTGAGTAAATTGGCCATTTTCATGCACTTTTAACCATTCCATAAATCTTGTGTTTTGGGCCCCTGGAAGCATGAAAATCACTTTAAACATGCTAATTTTAGCTCTAACACTGATGATCCACCTACAAATGTGAACTGACGTTCAAAAATAAAACATTTGAAAACGGACCATTTTCCACATTTCTGAAGCATGACGTAATGGGGGGGTGTTATCTCTTTTGTCGAAAATCAGCCGTTTTTGCTCGAACATTAAATGCCTCCAAATGGTATTTAATTAACTTCCCGGGGTGAAGAAACCCTTTTTGAGAACTCAGAGTGAGTAAATTGGCCATTTTCATGCACTTTTAACCATTCCATAAATCTTGTGTTTTGGGCCCCTGGAAGCATGAAAATCACTTTAAACATGCTAATTTTAGCTCTAACACTGATGATCCACCTACAAATGTGAACTGACGTTCAAAAATAAAACATTTGAAAACGGACCATTTTCCACATTTCTGAAGCATGACGTAATGGGGGGGTGTTATCTCTTTTGTCGAAAATCAGCCGTTTTTGCTCGAACATTAAATGCCTCCAAATGGTATTTAATTAACTTCCCGGGGTGAAGAAACCCTTTTTGAGAACTCAGAGTGAGTAAATTGGCCATTTTCATGCACTTTTAACCATTCCATAAATCTTGTGTTTTGGGCCCCTGGAAGCATGAAAATCACTTTAAACATGCTAATTTTAGCTCTAACACTGATGATCCACCTACAAATGTGAACTGACGTTCAAAAATAAAACATTTGAAAACGGACCATTTTCCACATTTCTGAAGCATGACGTAATGGGGGGGTGTTATCTCTTTTGTCGAAAATCAGCCGTTTTTGCTCGAACATTAAATGCCTCCAAATGGTATTTAATTAACTTCCCGAGCCCCTGGAAGCATGAAAATCACTTTAAACATGCTAATTTTAGCTCTAACACTGATGATCTACCTACAAATGTGAACTGACGTTCAAAAATAAAACATTTGAAAACGGACCATTTTCCACATTTCTGAAGCATGACGTAATGGGGGGGTGTTATCTCTTTTGTCGAAAATCAGCCGTTTTTGCTCGAACATTAAATGCCTCCAAATGGTATTTAATTAACTTCCCGGGGTGAAGAAACCCTTTTTGAGAACTCAGAGTGAGTAAATTGGCCATTTTCATGCACTTTTAACCATTCCATAAATCTTGTGTTTTGGGCCCCTGGAAGCATGAAAATCACTTTAAACATGCTAATTTTAGCTCTAACACTGATGATCCACCTACAAATGTGAACTGACGTTCAAAAATAAAACATTTGAAAACGGACCATTTTCCACATTTCTGAAGCATGACGTAATGGGGGGGTGTTATCTATTTTGTCGAAAATTAGCCGTTTTTGCTCGAACATTAAATGCCTCCAAATGGTATTTAATTAACTTCCCGAGCCCCTGGAAGCATGAAAATCACTTTAAACATGCTAATTTTAGCTCTAACACTGATGATCCACCTACAAATGTGAACTGACGTTCAAAAATAAAACATTTGAAAACGGACCATTTTCCACATTTCTGAAGCATGACGTAATGGGGGGGTGTTATCTCTTTTGTCGAAAATCAGCCGTTTTTGCTCGAACATTAAATGCCTCCAAATGGTATTTAATTAACTTCCCGAGCCCCTGGAAGCATGAAAATCACTTTAAACATGCTAATTTTAGCTCTAACACTGATGATCCACCTACAAATGTGAACTGACGTTCAAAAATAAAACATTTGAAAACGGACCATTTTCCACATTTCTGAAGCATGACGTAATGGGGGGGTGTTATCTCTTTTGTCGAAAATCAGCCGTTTTTGCTCGAACATTAAATGCCTCCAAATGGTATTTAATTAACTTCCCGAGCCCCTGGAAGCATGAAAATCACTTTAAACATGCTAATTTTAGCTCTAACACTGATGATCCACCTACAAATGTGAACTGACGTTCAAAAATAAAACATTTGAAAACGGACCATTTTCCACATTTCTGAAGCATGACGTAATGGGGGGGTGTTATCTCTTTTGTCGAAAATCAGCCGTTTTTGCTCTAACATTAAATGCCTCCAAATGGTATTTAATTAACTTCCCGAGCCCCTGGAAGCATGAAAATCACTTTAAACTTGCTAATTTTAGCTCTAACACTGATGATCCACCTACAAATGTGAACTGACGTTCAAAAATAAAACATTTGAAAACGGACCATTTTCCACATTTCTGAAGCATGACGTAATGGGGGGGTGTTATCTCTTTTGTCGAAAATCAGCCGTTTTTGCTCGAACATTAAATGCCTCCAAATGGTATTTAATTAACTTCCCGGGGTGAAGAAACCCTTTTTGAGAACTCAGAGTGAGTAAATTGGCCATTTTCATGCACTTTTAACCATTCCATAAATCTTGTGTTTTGGGCCCCTGGAAGCATGAAAATCACTTTAAACATGCTAATTTTAGCTCTAACACTGATGATCCACCTACAAATGTGAACTGACGTTCAAAAATAAAACATTTGAAAACGGACCATTTTCCACATTTCTGAAGCATGACGTAATGGGGGGGTGTTATCTCTTTTGTCGAAAATCAGCCGTTTTTGCTCGAACATTAAATGCCTCCAAATGGTATTTAATTAACTTCCCGAGCCCCTGGAAGCATGAAAATCACTTTAAACATGCTAATTTTAGCTCTAACACTGATGATCCACCTACAAATGTGAACTGACGTTCAAAAATAAAACATTTGAAAACGGACCATTTTCCACATTTCTGAAGCATGACGTAATGGGGGGGTGTTATCTCTTTTGTCGAAAATCAGCCGTTTTTGCTCGAACATTAAATGCCTCCAAATGGTATTTAATTAACTTCCCGAGCCCCTGGAAGCATGAAAATCACTTTAAACATGCTAATTTTAGCTCTAACACTGATGATCCACCTACAAATGTGAACTGACGTTCAAAAATAAAACATTTGAAAACGGACCATTTTCCACATTTCTGAAGCATGACGTAATGGGGGGGTGTTATCTCTTTTGTCGAAAATCAGCCGTTTTTGCTCGAACATTAAATGCCTCCAAATGGTATTTAATTAACTTCCCGGGGTGAAGAAACCCTTTTTGAGAACTCAGAGTGAGTAAATTGGCCATTTTCATGCACTTTTAACCATTCCATAAATCTTGTGTTTTGGGCCCCTGGAAGCATGAAAATCACTTTAAACATGCTAATTTTAGCTCTAACACTGATGATCCACCTACAAATGTGAACTGACGTTCAAAAATAAAACATTTGAAAACGGACCATTTTCCACATTTCTGAAGCATGACGTAATGGGGGGGTGTTATCTCTTTTGTCGAAAATCAGCCGTTTTTGCTCGAACATTAAATGCCTCCAAATGGTATTTAATTAACTTCCCGAGCCCCTGGAAGCATGAAAATCACTTTAAACATGCTAATTTTAGCTCTAACACTGATGATCCACCTACAAATGTGAACTGACGTTCAAAAATAAAACATTTGAAAACGGACCATTTTCCACATTTCTGAAGCATGACGTAATGGGGGGGTGTTATCTCTTTTGTCGAAAATCAGCCGTTTTTGCTCGAACATTAAATGCCTCCAAATGGTATTTAATTAACTTCCCGAGCCCCTGGAAGCATGAAAATCACTTTAAACATGCTAATTTTAGCTCTAACACTGATGATCCACCTACAAATGTGAACTGACGTTCAAAAATAAAACATTTGAAAACGGACCATTTTCCACATTTCTGAAGCATGACGTAATGGGGGGGTGTTATCTCTTTTGTCGAAAATCAGCCGTTTTTGCTCGAACATTAAATGCCTCCAAATGGTATTTAATTAACTTCCCGAGCCCCTGGAAGCATGAAAATCACTTTAAACATGCTAATTTTAGCTCTAACACTGATGATCCACCTACAAATGTGAACTGACGTTCAAAAATAAAACATTTGAAAACGGACCATTTTCCACATTTCTGAAGCATGACGTAATGGGGGGGTGTTATCTCTTTTGTCGAAAATCAGCCGTTTTTGCTCGAACATTAAATGCCTCCAAATGGTATTTAATTAACTTCCCGAGCCCCTGGAAGCATGAAAATCACTTTAAACATGCTAATTTTAGCTCTAACACTGATGATCCACCTACAAATGTGAACTGACGTTCAAAAATAAAACATTTGAAAACGGACCATTTTCCACATTTCTGAAGCATGACGTAATGGGGGGGTGTTATCTCTTTTGTCGAAAATCAGCCGTTTTTGCTCGAACATTAAATGCCTCCAAATGGTATTTAATTACCTTCCCGAGCCCCTGGAAGCATGAAAATCACTTTAAACATGCTAATTTTAGCTCTAACACTGATGATCCACCTACAAATGTGAACTGACGTTCAAAAATAAAACATTTGAAAACGGACCATTTTCCACATTTCTGAAGCATGACGTAATGGGGGGGTGTTATCTCTTTTGTCGAAAATCAGCCGTTTTTGCTCGAACATTAAATGCCTCCAAATGGTATTTAATTAACTTCCCGAGCCCCTGGAAGCATGAAAATCACTTTAAACATGCTAATTTTAGCTCTAACACTGATGATCCACCTACAAATGTGAACTGACGTTCAAAAATAAAACATTTGAAAACGGACCATTTTCCACATTTCTGAAGCATGACGTAATGGGGGGGTGTTATCTCTTTTGTCGAAAATCAGCCGTTTTTGCTCGAACATTAAATGCCTCCAAATGGTATTTAATTAACTTCCCGAGCCCCTGGAAGCATGAAAATCACTTTAAACATGCTAATTTTAGCTCTAACACTGATGATCCACCTACAAATGTGAACTGACGTTCAAAAATAAAACATTTGAAAACGGACCATTTTCCACATTTCTGAAGCATGACGTAATGGGGGGGTGTTATCTCTTTTGTCGAAAATCAGCCGTTTTTGCTCGAACATTAAATGCCTCCAAATGGTATTTAATTAACTTCCCGAGCCCCTGGAAGCATGAAAATCACTTTAAACATGCTAATTTTAGCTCTAACACTGATGATCCACCTACAAATGTGAACTGACGTTCAAAAATAAAACATTTGAAAACGGACCATTTTCCACATTTCTGAAGCATGACGTAATGGGGGGGTGTTATCTCTTTTGTCGAAAATCAGCCGTTTTTGCTCGAACATTAAATGCCTCCAAATGGTATTTAATTAACTTCCCGGGGTGAAGAAACCCTTTTTGAGAACTCAGAGTGAGTAAATTGGCCATTTTCATGCACTTTTAACCATTCCATAAATCTTGTGTTTTGGGCCCCTGGAAGCATGAAAATCACTTTAAACATGCTAATTTTAGCTCTAACACTGATGATCCACCTACAAATGTGAACTGACGTTCAAAAATAAAACATTTGAAAACGGACCATTTTCCACATTTCTGAAGCATGACGTAATGGGGGGGTGTTATCTCTTTTGTCGAAAATCAGCCGTTTTTGCTCGAACATTAAATGCCTCCAAATGGTATTTAATTAACTTCCCGGGGTGAAGAAACCCTTTTTGAGAACTCAGAGTGAGTAAATTGGCCATTTTCATGCACTTTTAACCATTCCATAAATCTTGTGTTTTGGGCCCCTGGAAGCATGAAAATCACTTTAAACATGCTAATTTTAGCTCTAACACTGATGATCCACCTACAAATGTGAACTGACGTTCAAAAATAAAACATTTGAAAACGGACCATTTTCCACATTTCTGAAGCATGACGTAATGGGGGGGTGTTATCTCTTTTGTCGAAAATCAGCCGTTTTTGCTCGAACATTAAATGCCTCCAAATGGTATTTAATTAACTTCCCGAGCCCCTGGAAGCATGAAAATCACTTTAAACATGCTAATTTTAGCTCTAACACTGATGATCCACCTACAAATGTGAACTGACGTTCAAAAATAAAACATTTGAAAACGGACCATTTTCCACATTTCTGAAGCATGACGTAATGGGGGGGTGTTATCTCTTTTGTCGAAAATCAGCCGTTTTTGCTCGAACATTAAATGCCTCCAAATGGTATTTAATTAACTTCCCGAGCCCCTGGAAGCATGAAAATCACTTTAAACATGCTAATTTTAGCTCTAACACTGATGATCCACCTACAAATGTGAACTGACGTTCAAAAATAAAACATTTGAAAACGGACCATTTTCCACATTTCTGAAGCATGACGTAATGGGGGGGTGTTATCTCTTTTGTCGAAAATCAGCCGTTTTTGCTCGAACATTAAATGCCTCCAAATGGTATTTAATTAACTTCCCGAGCCCCTGGAAGCATGAAAATCACTTTAAACATGCTAATTTTAGCTCTAACACTGATGATCCACCTACAAATGTGAACTGACGTTCAAAAATAAAACATTTGAAAACGGACCATTTTCCACATTTCTGAAGCATGACGTAATGGGGGGGTGTTATCTCTTTTGTCGAAAATCAGCCGTTTTTGCTCGAACATTAAATGCCTCCAAATGGTATTTAATTAACTTCCCGAGCCCCTGGAAGCATGAAAATCACTTTAAACATGCTAATTTTAGCTCTAACACTGATGATCCACCTACAAATGTGAACTGACGTTCAAAAATAAAACATTTGAAAACGGACCATTTTCCACATTTCTGAAGCATGACGTAATGGGGGGGTGTTATCTCTTTTGTCGAAAATCAGCCGTTTTTGCTCGAACATTAAATGCCTCCAAATGGTATTTAATTAACTTCCCGAGCCCCTGGAAGCATGAAAATCACTTTAAACATGCTAATTTTAGCTCTAACACTGATGATCCACCTACAAATGTGAACTGACGTTCAAAAATAAAACATTTGAAAACGGACCATTTTCCACATTTCTGAAGCATGACGTAATGGGGGGGTGTTATCTCTTTTGTCGAAAATCAGCCGTTTTTGCTCGAACATTAAATGCCTCCAAATGGTATTTAATTAACTTCCCGAGCCCCTGGAAGCATGAAAATCACTTTAAACATGCTAATTTTAGCTCTAACACTGATGATCCACCTACAAATGTGAACTGACGTTCAAAAATAAAACATTTGAAAACGGACCATTTTCCACATTTCTGAAGCATGACGTAATGGGGGGGTGTTATCTCTTTTGTCGAAAATCAGCCGTTTTTGCTCGAACATTAAATGCCTCCAAATGGTATTTAATTAACTTCCCGAGCCCCTGGAAGCATGAAAATCACTTTAAACATGCTAATTTTAGCTCTAACACTGATGATCCACCTACAAATGTGAACTGACGTTCAAAAATAAAACATTTGAAAACGGACCATTTTCCACATTTCTGAAGCATGACGTAATGGGGGGGTGTTATCTCTTTTGTCGAAAATCAGCCGTTTTTGCTCGAACATTAAATGCCTCCAAATGGTATTTAATTAACTTCCCGAGCCCCTGGAAGCATGAAAATCACTTTAAACATGCTAATTTTAGCTCTAACACTGATGATCCACCTACAAATGTGAACTGACGTTCAAAAATAAAACATTTGAAAACGGACCATTTTCCACATTTCTGAAGCATGACGTAATGGGGGGGTGTTATCTCTTTTGTCGAAAATCAGCCGTTTTTGCTCGAACATTAAATGCCTCCAAATGGTATTTAATTAACTTCCCGAGCCCCTGGAAGCATGAAAATCACTTTAAACATGCTAATTTTAGCTCTAACACTGATGATCCACCTACAAATGTGAACTGACGTTCAAAAATAAAACATTTGAAAACGGACCATTTTCCACATTTCTGAAGCATGACGTAATGGGGGGGTGTTATCTCTTTTGTCGAAAATCAGCCGTTTTTGCTCGAACATTAAATGCCTCCAAATGGTATTTAATTAACTTCCCGAGCCCCTGGAAGCATGAAAATCAGACCTTTCCTGACATCGCGCGCATCACTTTGGATTCTGTTTTTAAAATCTGCACTGTTCGATAATTTTAATTTGTGCGTCATTGTAATTGCGCAGTGTATTCCGCCGCTGTTTAAATGTAAGCGCTGCTACTGCTGTCACCTGGAGACTAGACAGGCTTACCTGCATCTAAATTGTGCCCCCACAAGCCGCGTTTGCGAGACTGAGTTAGGGGTCCCTGGTCCTGGTGACTCGTCCGCCATCTTTGGTAGGTAGTGACGCTCTGAGACATTCTCAGGCGCCATATTGGTGGGGTTAGAGGCTCGAGCAGCCGGAAGTCCGCACTTGGAGAGCTTATAAAAGCTGCTCCTAGTCATTGTCCTTTAGACCTTTCCTGACATCGCGCGCATCACTTTGGATTCTGTTTTTAAAATCTGCACTGTTCGATAATTTTAATTTGTGCGTCATTGTAATTGCGCAGTGTATTCCGCCGCTGTTTAAATGTAAGCGCTGCTACTGCTGTCACCTGGAGACTAGACAGGCTTACCTGCATCTAAATTGTGCCCCCACAAGCCGCGTTTGCGAGACTGAGTTAGGGGTCCCTGGTCCTGGTGACTCGTCCGCCATCTTTGGTAGGTAGTGACGCTCTGAGACATTCTCAGGCGCCATATTGGTGGGGTTAGAGGCTCGAGCAGCCGGAAGTCCGCACTTGGAGAGCTTATAAAAGCTGCTCCTAGTCATTGTCCTTTAGACCTTTCCTGACATCGCGCGCATCACTTTGGATTCTGTTTTTAAAATCTGCACTGTTCGATAATTTTAATTTGTGCGTCATTGTAATTGCGCAGTGTATTCCGCCGCTGTTTAAATGTAAGCGCTGCTACTGCTGTCACCTGGAGACTAGACAGGCTTACCTGCATCTAAATTGTGCCCCCACAAGCCGCGTTTGCGAGACTGAGTTAGGGGTCCCTGGTCCTGGTGACTCGTCCGCCATCTTTGGTAGGTAGTGACGCTCTGAGACATTCTCAGGCGCCATATTGGTGGGGTTAGAGGCTTGAGCAGCCGGAAGTTCGCTCGGCGTAATACTATAACTAAGATGTGTAAGCAGACGCGCAGCGGATGCGTGCAGCGGAGGCGCCGTAGATGCGCCGGAGGTGCGCCAGAGGTAAGCCCGTTTGCGCCCGTTCGCGTCCCGGGCGCCTCTGGCGCTCCTGCCCCCACATACCCCCGCCCTGCTTCCACTGAGGATTTAGAGCCCGAGCCTTTCCTCACCCCGCTTAAGACGCTGTCTTGCGGCTTGGTGAATGCTCGCTCTTTGATAAAACATCATGCTGAGACCGCCTTATTAATTGAATCGTCACAGCTAGATATACTATTCGTGACTGAAACATGGGCCACGAAGGACTGTAACATGGAATTAGGTTGGGCGTGCCCGCCAGGCTATCTGATAAGACACACCCCCCGTATATCGGGCAGGGGTGGTGGGATAGGCTATATCTTCAGAGACTCTATATCCTTGACCGAACTGGTGACCACGAAGGTAGCAGGTTTTGAGCTTATGGGTTTTTCCATCGCGGCTCAAGGAGGCACATTAGTAGCAGGTCTTTTATGCTACCGTCCGCCCTCTCTGCCTACGACAGCCCTTCAATCCTTAATTGATCTGATTTACGACCTTTCGAACTCGCATGCCAATTTTCTAGTACTGGGTGATTTCAACCTTTGGCCTTCTGGCCCGCATGATTTGGCCTTCCGAGAACTGTGTCAAGCATGTAGCAATATCCAGCTTGCTCAACTGGTTCAGGTACCCACCCATGATAAGGGACATATACTAGACTTGGTTTTTGCAGATAAGAACTTGGTTGTGGTAGAGAAGGTCGAGGCCCAGGGTTGGACCGATCATTCTATGATTGTCCTGTCCCTCCTTATGCCTGCCCCATGGAGACCTAGTAAATCGACCAGCAGGAAGCTGAATCGGCAATGGAGTCGTCTCCTTAGGGAACCGATTCGCCCTACACTCCTACCGGGAATCTTTCAGATGGAGGAGAATGTGGATAAGAGCTACGCCTCCCTCTGCCAGCATATTGTATTATCTCTTGATGACCTGGCCCCCTTACGTAAGGTAAGAGACAGGCCCAGGGGCCTAAACGCCTGGTTCAGCGAAGAACTAGGACACTCCAAACTCCGCTGTAAACAGGCGGAGCGTGTTTGGAGAAGAGGATATAGGGAGCAAGATAAGGCAGCTTATAAAGCAGCCTTGCACGAATACAAGGCCCAGTTAAGAGCCGCAAAAGCCAAGTTCTTGGAAGATACTTTGGCGAAGGCCTCTAATAAATCTCAGACCCTGTTTAGACTGGTTAAGACCTTGTCCGATCCACCCTGCATGGCGTCTACTATCCCGGCCTCACAGGCACTATGTGACTCGCTGGCTCTTGCTTTTGAGGAGAAAATCAGGACTATCCTGACTGGACTGAAAAATCCCGAACAATCTGTAATAACCGCAGTCTCTCCTCCGGACCTGTTTGACAACATGGACTCCATTTCGGCTCCTAATATGGAAGGGATGCCTCAGCTGTCCAGCTTTCCTGTCCCCTCGTTAGAGGAATTTGTTATCCTGGCAAGCAGTGTATCGTCAGGATCACCGCTGGATCCCATGCCTCACAAAATCTGGAAGGCCTTCCAAGATGAGCTCTTCCCTCCGCTGCATTCCATCTGCTGTCAATCATTGACTACAGCGTCAGTCCCAGACTGTTGGAAGTTGGCCATTGTAACACCTTTGTTGAAAAAGGCTTCTCTGGACCCTCATTGTGCGGCCAACTATAGGCCAATCTCGCTATTACCATTTGCGATTAAAGTCCTTGAAAGATGGGTCACAAGAGCCTTATCCAACTTCCTAGAAACAAATCGGTGTCTGGATGCTGTACAATATGGCTTTAGGCCAGCGCACGGCACCGAGACAGCCTTGGTCACCGTGTTGGACGATCTGCGAATGCGAGTCGACAGGGGCAAGTCTGCATTTTTGGTGCTACTTGACATGTCGGCCGCGTTCGACACGGTAGACCATGAAGTTTTACTTGGCCGTCTTCAGAGCGCGGGAGTGTGTGGCCTGGCCCTAGACTGGCTCACGTCCTACTTAGACAACCGACAACAAGCCGTGGCATTACCACCTTTTCGATCAGCCACTAGGCCGGTGAAACAGGGAGTCCCTCAAGGATCGGCAATCAGCCCGATCCTATTTAATATATATCTCCGTCCCTTGATAGCACTGATAAAGTCATTCGGCATATCCGTTGTCAACTACGCCGATGACACTCAGTTGATTTTCTCATTTGAGGGCTCAGAGACTATTTCAAGGGATGTCTTTCACCGTTGTATGGCAGCCACAGCAGCATGGCTGCGAGCCAATGCGTTACAATTCAACGGATCGAAAACGGAGGTACTTCACTGCTCTTTGGACCGAACTCCCCGTACACTACCGGCCGATTTCTGGCCTATGTCCATTCCGGGATCGGTGGAGGCGTCAGAGTCAGCTCGCAACCTGGGAGTTCTATTCGAACCCAACTTGCAGCTTGATGCCTCCGTAAATAAAACGGCAGCAACATGCATGGGTCTGCTCCGTGCCTTACGGAAAATCTTGCCACTTCTTCCACAGGGCTCCAGAGCTGAGGTAGTGCGTAGTTCCATTCTCAGTAGGATTGACTACTGTAACGCACTACTTTTGGCTGCCCCGAAGACTCTGATCCTAAAGCTCCAAAGGATACAGAATATGGCCGCTAAATTGGCCTTGTCTCGACCACGGTCCGCCTCTTCATCGGTAGCCTTAGCCGATCTACATTGGCTTCCAGTCCAGCAGAGAATTGCGTTTAAGGCTCTCTGCCTTGTCTATAGGGCCCTGCATGGACTGGGACCAATACCTCTTCAGACCCTCTTCCTCTGGTATCAGGCAGCCAGACCTTTAAGATCATCCTCGGCGTTCTTGGTAAAAGTCCCTAAAATTAACAGAACGAGAATGGGTGGTCGCGCTTTCAGTTTTGCGGCTGCCACGATGTGGAACACCCTCCCCCTGGCATTAAGGAGCTGCCCTGATCTGCTTACCTTTAAAAAGAGCCTCAAAACCTATCTGTTTCCCAGAGTAATGTAGCTGTTTTAATAGATGCATGGTTCGGTCTCAGCGCCAGGATACCCTTGGGGGTGACAGTTGCGCTTAATAAGCAATAAATACAATACAATATAAATACAATTTAAACATGCTAATTTTAGCTCTAACACTGATGATCCACCTACAAATGTGAACTGACGTTCAAAAATAAAACATTTGAAAACGGACCATTTTCCACATTTCTGAAGCATGACGTAATGGGGGGGTGTTATCTCTTTTGTCGAAAATCAGCCGTTTTTGCTCGAACATTAAATGCCTCCAAATGGTATTTAATTAACTTCCCGAGCCCCTGGAAGCATGAAAATCACTTTAAACATGCTAATTTTAGCTCTAACACTGATGATCCACCTACAAATGTGAACTGACGTTCAAAAATAAAACATTTGAAAACGGACCATTTTCCAGATTTCTGAAGCATGACGTAATGGGGGGGTGTTATCTCTTTTGTCGAAAATCAGCCGTTTTTGCTCGAACATTAAATGCCTCCAAATGGTATTTAATTAACTTCCCGAGCCCCTGGAAGCATGAAAATCACTTTAAACATGCTAATTTTAGCTCTAACACTGATGATCCACCTACAAATGTGAACTGACGTTCAAAAATAAAACATTTGAAAACGGACCATTTTCCACATTTCTGAAGCATGACGTAATGGGGGGGTGTTATCTCTTTTGTCGAAAATCAGCCGTTTTTGCTCGAACATTAAATGCCTCCAAATGGTATTTAATTAACTTCCCGAGCCCCTGGAAGCATGAAAATCACTTTAAACATGCTAATTTTAGCTCTAACACTGATGATCCACCTACAAATGTGAACTGACGTTCAAAAATAAAACATTTGAAAACGGACCATTTTCCACATTTCTGAAGCATGACGTAATGGGGGGGTGTTATCTCTTTTGTCGAAAATCAGCCGTTTTTGCTCGAACATTAAATGCCTCCAAATGGTATTTAATTAACTTCCCGGGGTGAAGAAACCCTTTTTGAGAACTCAGAGTGAGTAAATTGGCCATTTTCATGCACGTTTAACCATTCCATAAATCTTGTGTTTTGGGCCCCTGGAAGCATGAAAATCACTTTAAACATGCTAATTTTAGCTCTAACACTGATGATCCACCTACAAATGTGAACTGACGTTCAAAAATAAAACATTTGAAAACGGACCATTTTCCACATTTCTGAAGCATGACGTAATGGGGGGGTGTTATCTCTTTTGTCGAAAATCAGCCGTTTTTGCTCGAACATTAAATGCCTCCAAATGGTATTTAATTAACTTCCCGGGGTGAAGAAACCCTTTTTGAGAACTCAGAGTGAGTAAATTGGCCATTTTCATGCACTTTTAACCATTCCATAAATCTTGTGTTTTGGGCCCCTGGAAGCATGAAAATCACTTTAAACATGCTAATTTTAGCTCTAACACTGATGATCCACCTACAAATGTGAACTGACGTTCAAAAATAAAACATTTGAAAACGGACCATTTTCCACATTTCTGAAGCATGACGTAATGGGGGGGTGTTATCTCTTTTGTCGAAAATCAGCCGTTTTTGCTCGAACATTAAATGCCTCCAAATGGTATTTAATTAACTTCCCGAGCCCCTGGAAGCATGAAAATCACTTTAAACATGCTAATTTTAGCTCTAACACTGATGATCCACCTACAAATGTGAACTGACGTTCAAAAATAAAACATTTGAAAACGGACCATTTTCCACATTTCTGAAGCATGACGTAATGGGGGGGTGTTATCTCTTTTGTCGAAAATCAGCCGTTTTTGCTCGAACATTAAATGCCTCCAAATGGTATTTAATTAACTTCCCGAGCCCCTGGAAGCATGAAAATCACTTTAAACATGCTAATTTTAGCTCTAACACTGATGATCCACCTACAAATGTGAACTGACGTTCAAAAATAAAACATTTGAAAACGGACCATTTTCCACATTTCTGAAGCATGACGTAATGGGGGGGTGTTATCTCTTTTGTCGAAAATCAGCCGTTTTTGCTCGAACATTAAATGCCTCCAAATGGTATTTAATTAACTTCCCGAGCCCCTGGAAGCATGAAAATCACTTTAAACATGCTAATTTTAGCTCTAACACTGATGATCCACCTACAAATGTGAACTGACGTTCAAAAATAAAACATTTGAAAACGGACCATTTTCCACATTTCTGAAGCATGACGTAATGGGGGGGTGTTATCTCTTTTGTCGAAAATCAGCCGTTTTTGCTCGAACATTAAATGCCTCCAAATGGTATTTAATTAACTTCCCGAGCCCCTGGAAGCATGAAAATCACTTTAAACATGCTAATTTTAGCTCTAACACTGATGATCCACCTACAAATGTGAACTGACGTTCAAAAATAAAACATTTGAAAACGGACCATTTTCCACATTTCTGAAGCATGACGTAATGGGGGGGTGTTATCTCTTTTGTCGAAAATCAGCCGTTTTTGCTCGAACATTAAATGCCTCCAAATGGTATTTAATTAACTTCCCGAGCCCCTGGAAGCATGAAAATCACTTTAAACATGCTAATTTTAGCTCTAACACTGATGATCCACCTACAAATGTGAACTGACGTTCAAAAATAAAACATTTGAAAACGGACCATTTTCCACATTTCTGAAGCATGACGTAATGGGGGGGTGTTATCTCTTTTGTCGAAAATCAGCCGTTTTTGCTCGAACATTAAATGCCTCCAAATGGTATTTAATTAACTTCCCGAGCCCCTGGAAGCATGAAAATCACTTTAAACATGCTAATTTTAGCTCTAACACTGATGATCCACCTACAAATGTGAACTGACGTTCAAAAATAAAACATTTGAAAACGGACCATTTTCCACATTTCTGAAGCATGACGTAATGGGGGGGTGTTATCTCTTTTGTCGAAAATCAGCCGTTTTTGCTCGAACATTAAATGCCTCCAAATGGTATTTAATTAACTTCCCGAGCCCCTGGAAGCATGAAAATCACTTTAAACATGCTAATTTTAGCTCTAACACTGATGATCCACCTACAAATGTGAACTGACGTTCAAAAATAAAACATTTGAAAACGGACCATTTTCCACATTTCTGAAGCATGACGTAATGGGGGGGTGTTATCTCTTTTGTCGAAAATCAGCCGTTTTTGCTCGAACATTAAATGCCTCCAAATGGTATTTAATTAACTTCCCGAGCCCCTGGAAGCATGAAAATCACTTTAAACATGCTAATTTTAGCTCTAACACTGATGATCCACCTACAAATGTGAACTGACGTTCAAAAATAAAACATTTGAAAACGGACCATTTTCCACATTTCTGAAGCATGACGTAATGGGGGGGTGTTATCTCTTTTGTCGAAAATCAGCCGTTTTTGCTCGAACATTAAATGCCTCCAAATGGTATTTAATTAACTTCCCGAGCCCCTGGAAGCATGAAAATCACTTTAAACATGCTAATTTTAGCTCTAACACTGATGATCCACCTACAAATGTGAACTGACGTTCAAAAATAAAACATTTGAAAACGGACCATTTTCCACATTTCTGAAGCATGACGTAATGGGGGGGTGTTATCTCTTTTGTCGAAAATCAGCCGTTTTTGCTCGAACATTAAATGCCTCCAAATGGTATTTAATTAACTTCCCGAGCCCCTGGAAGCATGAAAATCACTTTAAACATGCTAATTTTAGCTCTAACACTGATGATCCACCTACAAATGTGAACTGACGTTCAAAAATAAAACATTTGAAAACGGACCATTTTCCACATTTCTAAAGCATGACGTAATGGGGGGGTGTTATCTCTTTTGTCGAAAATCAGCCGTTTTTGCTCGAACATTAAATGCCTCCAAATGGTATTTAATTAACTTCCCGAGCCCCTGGAAGCATGAAAATCACTTTAAACATGCTAATTTTAGCTCTAACACTGATGATCCACCTACAAATGTGAACTGACGTTCAAAAATAAAACATTTGAAAACGGACCATTTTCCACATTTCTGAAGCATGACGTAATGGGGGGGTGTTATCTCTTTTGTCGAAAATCAGCCGTTTTTGCTCGAACATTAAATGCCTCCAAATGGTATTTAATTAACTTCCCGAGCCCCTGGAAGCATGAAAATCACTTTAAACATGCTAATTTTAGCTCTAACACTGATGATCCACCTACAAATGTGAACTGACGTTCAAAAATAAAACATTTGAAAACGGACCATTTTCCACATTTCTGAAGCATGACGTAATGGGGGGGTGTTATCTCTTTTGTCGAAAATCAGCCGTTTTTGCTCGAACATTAAATGCCTCCAAATGGTATTTAATTAACTTCCCGAGCCCCTGGAAGCATGAAAATCACTTTAAACATGCTAATTTTAGCTCTAACACTGATGATCCACCTACAAATGTGAACTGACGTTCAAAAATAAAACATTTGAAAACGGACCATTTTCCACATTTCTGAAGCATGACGTAATGGGGGGGTGTTATCTCTTTTGTCGAAAATCAGCCGTTTTTGCTCGAACATTAAATGCCTCCAAATGGTATTTAATTAACTTCCCGAGCCCCTGGAAGCATGAAAATCACTTTAAACATGCTAATTTTAGCTCTAACACTGATGATCCACCTACAAATGTGAACTGACGTTCAAAAATAAAACATTTGAAAACGGACCATTTTCCACATTTCTGAAGCATGACGTAATGGGGGGGTGTTATCTCTTTTGTCGAAAATCAGCCGTTTTTGCTCGAACATTAAATGCCTCCAAATGGTATTTAATTAACTTCCCGAGCCCCTGGAAGCATGAAAATCACTTTAAACATGCTAATTTTAGCTCTAACACTGATGATCCACCTACAAATGTGAACTGACGTTCAAAAATAAAACATTTGAAAACGGACCATTTTCCACATTTCTGAAGCATGACGTAATGGGGGGGTGTTATCTCTTTTGTCGAAAATCAGCCGTTTTTGCTCGAACATTAAATGCCTCCAAATGGTATTTAATTAACTTCCCGAGCCCCTGGAAGCATGAAAATCACTTTAAACATGCTAATTTTAGCTCTAACACTGATGATCCACCTACAAATGTGAACTGACGTTCAAAAATAAAACATTTGAAAACGGACCATTTTCCACATTTCTGAAGCATGACGTAATGGGGGGGTGTTATCTCTTTTGTCGAAAATCAGCCGTTTTTGCTCGAACATTAAATGCCTCCAAATGGTATTTAATTAACTTCCCGAGCCCCTGGAAGCATGAAAATCACTTTAAACATGCTAATTTTAGCTCTAACACTGATGATCCACCTACAAATGTGAACTGACGTTCAAAAATAAAACATTTGAAAACGGACCATTTTCCACATTTCTGAAGCATGACGTAATGGGGGGGTGTTATCTCTTTTGTCGAAAATCAGCCGTTTTTGCTCGAACATTAAATGCCTCCAAATGGTATTTAATTAACTTCCCGAGCCCCTGGAAGCATGAAAATCACTTTAAACATGCTAATTTTAGCTCTAACACTGATGATCCACCTACAAATGTGAACTGACGTTCAAAAATAAAACATTTGAAAACGGACCATTTTCCACATTTCTGAAGCATGACGTAATGGGGGGTGTTATCTCTTTTGTCGAAAATCAGCCGTTTTTGCTCGAACATTAAATGCCTCCAAATGGTATTTAATTAACTTCCCGGGGTGAAGAAACCCTTTTTGAGAACTCAGAGTGAGTAAATTGGCCATTTTCATGCACTTTTAACCATTCCATAAATCTTGTGTTTTGGGCCCCTGGAAGCATGAAAATCACTTTAAACATGCTAATTTTAGCTCTAACACTGATGATCCACCTACAAATGTGAACTGACGTTCAAAAATAAAACATTTGAAAATGGACCATTTTCCACATTTCTGAAGCATGACGTAATGGGGGGGTGTTATCTCTTTTGTCGAAAATCAGCCGTTTTTGCTCGAACATTAAATGCCTCCAAATGGTATTTAATTAACTTCCCGAGCCCCTGGAAGCATGAAAATCACTTTAAACATGCTAATTTTAGCTCTAACACTGATGATCCACCTACAAATGTGAACTGACGTTCAAAAATAAAACATTTGAAAACGGACCATTTTCCACATTTCTGAAGCATGACGTAATGGGGGGGGTGTTATCTCTTTTGTCGAAAATCAGCCGTTTTTGCTCGAACATTAAATGCCTCCAAATGGTATTTAATTAACTTCCCGAGCCCCTGGAAGCATGAAAATCACTTTAAACATGCTAATTTTAGCTCTAACACTGATGATCCACCTACAAATGTGAACTGACGTTCAAAAATAAAACATTTGAAAACGGACCATTTTCCACATTTCTGAAGCATGACGTAATGGGGGGGTGTTATCTCTTTTGTCGAAAATCAGCCGTTTTTGCTCGAACATTAAATGCCTCCAAATGGTATTTAATTAACTTCCCGAGCCCCTGGAAGCATGAAAATCACTTTAAACATGCTAATTTTAGCTCTAACACTGATGATCCACCTACAAATGTGAACTGACGTTCAAAAATAAAACATTTGAAAACGGACCATTTTCCACATTTCTGAAGCATGACGTAATGGGGGGGTGTTATCTCTTTTGTCGAAAATCAGCCGTTTTTGCTCGAACATTAAATGCCTCCAAATGGTATTTAATTAACTTCCCGGGGTGAAGAAACCCTTTTTGAGAACTCAGAGTGAGTAAATTGGCCATTTTCATGCACTTTTAACCATTCCATAAATCTTGTGTTTTGGGCCCCTGGAAGCATGAAAATCACTTTAAACATGCTAATTTTAGCTCTAACACTGATGATCCACCTACAAATGTGAACTGACGTTCAAAAATAAAACATTTGAAAACGGACCATTTTCCACATTTCTGAAGCATGACGTAATGGGGGGTGTTATCTCTTTTGTCGAAAATCAGCCGTTTTTGCTCGAACATTAAATGCCTCCAAATGGTATTTAATTAACTTCCCGGGGTGAAGAAACCCTTTTTGAGAACTCAGAGTGAGTAAATTGGCCATTTTCATGCACTTTTAACCATTCCATAAATCTTGTGTTTTGGGCCCCTGGAAGCATGAAAATCACTTTAAACATGCTAATTTTAGCTCTAACACTGATGATCCACCTACAAATGTGAACTGACGTTCAAAAATAAAACATTTGAAAACGGACCATTTTCCACATTTCTGAAGCATGACGTAATGGGGGGGTGTTATCTCTTTTGTCGAAAATCAGCCGTTTTTGCTCGAACATTAAATGCCTCCAAATGGTATTTAATTAACTTCCCGAGCCCCTGGAAGCATGAAAATCACTTTAAACATGCTAATTTTAGCTCTAACACTGATGATCCACCTACAAATGTGAACT
>NW_028254481.1:0-15123 GCF_964263255.1 Lissotriton vulgaris
ATCTGCCACCAGAGGTTGTTCGTTGGATGCGGGGGACAGACTAATAATAATCTAGTAGTAGCACAGAGAGTCATAGTAGAGGCAGGATAAGAATTTAGAAACAGTTTACAAGAAGATCAAAGACGATTTAGGAATAAATAGAATTATGAGGAACATTTGGAACAAATAGGTGCTGTAAAAGATAGGGAGATGCAGTCAAAAAACAGTGTCCCAATAGGTAATAATAAACAGTCAATTAAATATGCATGCACATCGCATTGCTAGCAAGGAAAAGGGAGAACACTCTTTAAATTTAAGACAAGGTAGTAAATCATCTTGTTTTATAATGTAAATTCATGGTCGGTATTATACAGTTATAAGCAGCACTGCATAAACTCAATTAGGTGACAACCATAGAAAAACTTGGTGCTCTACAAAAAGTGACTGTGGTGAAAGTGGCGACGCAAGTGGGTGAGTGAACAGCAGAAGCGGCGCACTGTGAAAAGGTGCAAGTAATCTACAGTCAGTGGCTCAGATTTGTATGAAAATAATGGGGCCTCCTGAAAATCCTCATGTGAGCGAAGCAGCGACCAGTTCTTCTTGATAATTTGATTGACCTTGTTGCTGTGTGGGCTAAATGTAGAAACAAATGGAATCCTCGTCATGGATTTCTTAGGTTGAGTGGTGAGGAGGAGGTCTTGGTGGCTGTTAGACCTGACATCCTTGGCGTGGTTTTTCCCCCATCTTTTTGCCTCTGACTCATGTATTTTTGATGCTGTGCTGGATTTCGTTTTTGCTGGTTTAGATGCTTTGGACACTCTGCCACTGCTGATCAGTGTCAGAGTGTAAGTGCTCCCTCTGTAAATTGTCATATTGATTGGGTATACCTGATTGGCATATTTGTATCACCATGAAGTCCCTAGTAAAGTGCACTGTGTGTGCCAGGGCTGGTGATGACAGATGCTACTAGTGGGCCTGCAGCGCAGATTGCGCCACCCACATAAGTAGCCCTAAAATGGTGACTCAGGCCTGCCAGCGCAGGGCCTGTGTGCAGTCAGTGGACTGCCATGTCCGCCTAGCCAGTGTCCCCACTGGTTGGGCCTAACCCTTCCCTGTCTGTACACATCAGTCACCCCTATGGAAGGCTCAAGGTACCCCCCTGGGCAGGGTGCAGTGTATGGATAAGGTAGAGCATGTACTAGTGCAGGTAACATGCTCTGGCAGTGAGCAGCAGCCATTTTGTGTGCTCACTGCTGTAAGGCTGTCTTTCTCTATAGAGTAACATGGGGGAGGCTGGTCCCATTGGATCCCAGCCTATCTTCCCATAGGAACAAGATGGGACATAAGTGTATGATATCCCTGAACACAGAATTTAATAACACATCTTTTAGGAAAGGTGGTTTTTAAAGTCTGTGTTTGAGAATAGTACTTTTTAGAAAGTGGCTGTTCTCTTGTCTAACCTTTCTGTGTGCCTGGGACTATTTGTGGATTTACTGTCTGGGTTGAGGATGACAGGGTCTGCAGAGCCCCCAGGGGGTTATCTGAGTCAACCCCGTGGATGAAAGGCAGCATCTGCTGCCATGGAAGTGGGAGGAGATAGCATCTGATAGTGAAGGGCTGTGCCTGCCTAACCACAAAGCTGGCTCCACCTCCTGCTGGGCGACTGTCACCTCTGTCCCTGATACTGAGAGGAAGAAGGAAACTAGGAAACCCCCAGAGCCCCAGCAACACCCAGAACTGGTTTGGACCGGGCTCAGGGCCCCCTTTGCACAAAGACTTCAAAGGACTTCAAAGACTTTTTGGGGTATAAGAGAAGGACCCCTGACACCAGATTTTTAGATTTTACAATCAAGAGGAACCTCTGCCAGAAGAAGGACTTCTGAAGAAGCTGATGGAAGATTGCCTTGCTGTGTGCTTTAAGGGCTGACCTATCCTGCTATCCAACTGAAGGAGAGGAGAAGAAAGGGACTTTGCTGTGAGCTGTGACCCTGCCTGCTTGAAACTGCTAAGACTTTGCTGTGTGCTGTGTCTGCAAACTGAATCTCCAAGGGCCTGAGAAGAGCTGGTTCCCTGTCTGCAACCCAGGAACATAAAGGTTGCCCAAGGACTACAAGACTCTGCTGTGCCCCCCTGAAGCTGCTGTGTGGCGAAGAGATCGTGAAACCCTGTAGTTTGACTGCTTAGCGCACTGGCTGCTCTCTAATTTGCTTGAGGGCGCCGCGCTGACCCAGCCTGCTGCGTGGCCAAGATCGACGTGTTCATCGACACGTGTGTGGTACAGACCGGAGACTTGTGGGCCTCTCCAGCGCAAGGAGCGCTGAAAAACAATTGTTGGCCGTGTCACCGTCGCAGCCCGGGGTCAGTAACCCCCGTGGAAGTGCCCGTAGCTTGCCGGTGGTTGCGCCTCGAAGATCGAGCCCGCCGCGCTCTGATTGGGTGAGAGAGCCGAGCCCCCTAACCAGAGCCGCAACGGGATTGGCTGGTGGAGCGTAGCGTCATCAGCGAGGCCGCGCTGTCATTGGTTAGGCGGCCTCGCGTCCAGAGGTGCTCGTCACAGGGGCCGCAACGGGATTGGCTGGCTCTGCCGAAGCTGTTGAGGAAGCCGAGGAATTGCCGTGTTCACCGCCGGGACCGGGGAAGACTGACCCGACCTCGCTGAGGGAATCCTTCGAGTGCTCTCAGCCCCGACCTGCCGTCTCTGCTCCCCGCTGCTCTCTGAAGGACTGAGAGCGGGCGGAGAGCGTCCTGAGACCGGCCGGGCCTGAGCACGAGTGAGCGTTGACCGGCGAGGTGCGCCTGGGGGCCTGAAGCGGTACCGAGCAAGGGGAAGGGAGTCCCCCTCCCCCCAGCATTCCGGTGAGGCGCGCTTGAAGCGCTTAGGGTCCCTGACGCTAGGGGCTGATTCCTGTGGCCATATTTAGACGCTGGCATTGTTTTCCTTTGCTCGTTTTTAGAGCTAATTGACTATAAATCAGTGGCATTATTTTTTAATTACTGATTAAAGAGACTTGAGACATTTTTTGATAAAGAAGCTTCCTGATGATAACTGCAACCATAAGATTAAGAGCAACATATTATTGACAAAGTGATTATCGTGCAACTGCCTTATTTACATTGCTGAAACTAGATAAAGTTATATATTTTTATTAAGTATACTTACCTGTGTGGTCTCAGTTTGTGGTGGATTGGGGATTATTGTTGTGTTGAGTGCAATTATTATACACATTGCCTTGGGGGGTAAGCCTGCCTGCTCACGCCAAGCTACCTAGAGGGAGAGCGGAGGTTATCTACTGTGTGTATTCCTTCACCCTGACTAGAAGCAAGGGTCCCTACTTGGTCTAAGGTACTTACCTCTGCCAACTAGAGACCCCCAGATCTAACATTGGTGGACAGCGGTGCGGATTTTGAACTAATAATTGCACTTGACCTGCAGTGATTTCTTGTACATCACTAGTCTAGTTTAGCAGCACAGGTTGCGCAAGATTTTTTTTTCTTTTTGGTGAAACCTTTTTGTTGAAAAGGTTAGGAAGCATCATGTCTCAGAAAGCGCCAAGCGTGAGAGTAGAATTGGAATTGGAATTCGAAATTCAGGAGTTGTTCAACTACAAAAAGGACCACCTGAAGCAATTCTGCAAACAGCTTGGATGCCCAGTGAAGGGCAGCGCAAACAAGGAAGAGCTACAGAAAGCTCGGAGGGCTTGGTGGGAGGCCCAACATGGTGATCCAGAAGTTGTTACTGGAGAGGGAGGCACACAGGAGAATGCTTTTTTATCCAGTGATTTGCCAGTGAGGAGGCCAGCATCTAGGGTTGGCAGCAACCACTCCAGTAGGATAATTTCTCCAGAGGAGCTGGAGGATAACCAGAGAGCTAGGGCTCATGAGATTGAGCTTTTTAAACTCAGAGCCCAAGCAGATGAGAGGAGACTGCGCCTTGAAACTGAGAAGGCGGTGGAGGAGAGAAGAAATGCTCTCGCTTTGGAGGAGAAGAAACTCCAATTGGCTCATGAGAGGAGCATGAGGGAGCTGGACATTAAAGCCCAACAGGGGGAGTCCAGCCCTAATGGTGGCAGCGCACAACCAGTAAAGGCGGGTAAGGTATACATACCAAAGGATCTGGTACAGAATTATCAGAGTGGTGAGGATATTTATGCGTGGTTTAGATCGTATGAACTTGCCCTAAAGATGAATGAAGTGCCTGAGAAGAGTTGGGGGGCAGGTTTATGGAAGCACTTTGAGGCCTCTGGGAGGGATGTCTTGGCACCCTTAGAAGCAGCAGGTACTTTATCCTACCCCGCTATGAAGGAGGCTTTGTGCCTCAGGTATGGGCTCACTGCAGAACAGTACCGCCAGAAGTTTAGGAACTTCAAGAAGCTTGATTCAAGTACTTGGGTAGAATGTGTGAGTATGTACACGCGTGCACTGGAAGGTTGGATAAAGGGCAGCAAAGTTACTGATTATGTGGGGTTGTGTCACTTGATTAGTTGGGAGCACTTAAGTAGTTTATGTGTTCCATAGCTGCACCAGCATCTTTTAGATAGAAAGTTAACTGATCCTAGTGAGCTTGCTAAAGAGGCGGACCGCTGGACTAGCACCAAGGTCCACAAGGGGGTGGTAAGTACCCCAGCCAAAGGTGGACAGGGTCCCCAGCAGAAGAGTGGGGGGACACGGGTAATCAAAAGGAGTCTTCTAAAGGGCCCCAAAGTAGTTCCCAGGAGAAAGTGTCTCAGCCCCCCAAGTCTAAGAAGTCCCGGCCCCATAAGGGCAAACAGGACAACAGGCCCCCGCCTACTTGCTTTACATGTGGGGAGGTGGGGCACATTGCCCCCAAATGTCCAAAGAAACCTCCAGCACCCACTGGTGCTCCAACTCCGGCATTAGCTAGTGTAGCTTTGGGAGGGGATTTGATTTCTAGTGGGGAGGAGGGGTTAGCAGTGATGACCCTTGTCTCTTTAGGAGACCAAGAGATGGCCCAGGAAGCCTTGCTGCCCTTGAACACTAAGAAATATGGGCAGAAGGTGACCATCAATGGAAAGGAGATAGAAGCTCTGAGAGACACAGGGGCCAGTGTGACATCTGTCAGGTGTCAATGGGTGTCTGAAGAGCAGATCATTCCCAAGGTACTCCGTCCTGTGGTGGCAGCTGACAGTTCAGTGCGCCTCTGCAAGTTGGCACGTGTTCCATTTGAGTGGGGAGGAGTCTCTGGTACATTGGAAGTTGTTGTAAGTGAGGCCTTGCCTGTAGATTGTCTATTAGGTAATGACCTGGAGAGATCTCCATGGAAAGATGTAGAGCACAGGACTCACTTGGAAATGGTGGGCTTGCCTTCGTGGATCTGTGTGACCACGCGTGCAATGGCAGCCAGTAAGGGTGGATTAGCAGAACTGGAGCCTGGAACAATGGCCCAGGGACCTGCCAAGAGAGGGAGGGGTAGAAGGCACGGGAAACCAGCCCCCACTGTTCCCACGGTCCAGGAGGAAGCAGAACCTGAGGGGGATGCCCTGGAACCTACTGGGGAACAGGTGGTCGAACTGGGGGAATTGCCTGAGCTGTCCCAGTGGCAGCAAGATGGTGGACCCTCCAGGGAGGAATTCTGCCAAGCTCAAAAGGAGTGCCCTTCCCTCATTGGTGTGCGGCAGCAGGCTGCAGACCAGGCAGCAGGCCTGGGGTCCAAGGAACATTTGATCTACTGGGAGGATGACTTACTTTATAGTGAGCCTAAGTTCGCTGAGCCCGGTGCAGCCCGTGTGCTGGTGGTACCCGAGCGCTTCAGGAACTTCCTACTGGGTCTGGCTCATGACGTGCCTCTTGCAGGACATCTGGGGCAAGACAAGACCTACTACAGGCTTGTCACCCACTTCTACTGGCCCCAGATGAAGAAGCACGCCGCTGCCTTTTGCAAGTCTTGCCAAACTTGTCAGGCCAGTGGCAAGAGCGGAGGGAAGTGCGTGGCACCCCTCCAACCCTTTCCTGTGGTGAGCACCCCTTTTGAGAGGGTGGGCATTGACATCGTGGGGCCCCTGGACCCCAAGACAGCCTTAGGCAACAGGTTTATCCTGGTCTTGGTGGACCATGCCACCCGGTACCCTGAAGCAGTCCCTCTCAGGACGGTCACAGCCCCTGTGGTGGGCCGTGCCTTAATGGGGATCTTTTCCCGTGTGGGGTTCCCCAGAGCGGTGGTTTCTGACAGGGGTACAAACATCATCTCTAGGTACATGAAGTCTCTGTGGGAGGTGTGTGGAGTGACCTATAAGTTCACCACTCCTTACCATCCTCAAGGAAATGGGTTGGTTGAAAGATTCAACCGCACCCTGAAGGGCATGATTATGGGCCTAGAGGAGCCCATGAGGCGGAAGAGGGACGTCTTGTTACCATGCCTGTTGTTTGCATACAGGGAGGTGCCTCAGAAATCCTTAGGGTTCAGCCCCTTTGAGTTGCTGTATGGCCACCCTGTCAGAAGGCCTCTCACTCTGGTGAAGGAGGGGTGGGAAAAATCCAGTGGGAAAACCCCTCAGGATGTGTTCAGCTATGTGCTGGCCATCCGCAACCAGACCAAGCGCTTCAGGAAGCTCGCCCAAGAGAACATGGATGATTCAGAAAAGGGGGTGGTGATGAACAGAGTGTCTGAATTAAGCAGACCACTCTTACCCAGTCCAAAGATCAGGGCTTGATCCATCACTGTTTTTTAGCTCACTGCACCATCCCAGCTCAGAACTTGGCTATATGCAAATTAGTCTGACCCTGGCCCAGTGCATCATGGGAACAGGGCAGACCAAACTACCAAGCCAATTCTTATACTGGGAAGGAAACAAGCTTCCGGGGACCGGTTTCTGGCATTTAAGCCGTCTTCGGCCCGGCTTGCTTGAATCCTGATGGTGCAATGAGCAAGGGACTCACATCTGAGTATACCCTTCCACGCTTATGGTGGACAAAAATTATTCAGAAAAGGGGTTGGTGATGAAAAGAGTGTCTGAATTAAGCAGACCACTCTTACCCAGTCCAAAGATCAGGGCTTGATCCATCACCGTTTTTTAGCTCACTGCACCATCCCAGCTCAGAACTTGGCTATATGCAAATTAGTCTGACCCTGGCCCAGTGCATCATGGGAACAGGGCAGACCAAACTACCAAGCCAATTCTTATACTGGGAAGGAAACAAGCTTCCGGGGACCGGTTTCTGGCATTTAAGCCGTCTTCGGCCCGGCTTGCTTGAATCCTGATGGTGCAATGAGCAAGGGACTCACATCTGAGTATACCCTTCCACGCTTATGGTGGACAAAAATGATTCAGAAAAGAGGGTGGTGATGAACAGAGTGTCTGAATTAAGCAGACCACTCTTACCCAGTCCAAAGATCAGGGCTTGATCCATCACCGTTTTTTAGCTCACTGCACCATCCCAGCTCAGAACTTGGCTATATGCAAATTAGTCTGACCCTGGCCCAGTGCATCATGGGAACAGGGCAGACCAAACTACCAAGCCAATTCTTATACTGGGAAGGAAACAAGCTTCAGGGGACCGGTTTCTGGCATTTAAGCCGTCTTCGGCCCGGCTTGCTTGAATCCTGATGGTGCAATGAGCAAGGGACTCACATCTGAGTATACCCTTCCATGCTTATGGTGGACAAAAATGATTCAGAAAAGGGGGTGGTGATGAACAGAGTGTCTGAATTAAGCAGACCACTCTTACCCAGTCCAAAGATCAGGGCATGATCCATCACCGTTTTTTAGCTCACTGCACCATCCCAGCTCAGAACTTGGCTATATGCAAATTAGTCTGACTATGGCCCAGTGCATCATGGGAACAGGGCAGACCAAACTACCAAGCCAATTCTTATACTGGGAAGGAAACAAGCTTCCGGGGACCGGTTTCTGGAATTTAAGCCGTCTTCGGCCCGACTTGCTTGAATCCTGATGGTGCAATGAGCAAGGGACTCACATCTGAGTATACCCTTCCACGCTTATGGTGGACAAAAATTATTCAGAAAAGGGGGTGGTGATGAACAGAGTGTCTGAATTAAGCAGACCACTCTTACCCAGTCCAAAGATCAGGGCTTGATCCATCACCATTTTTTAGCTCACTGCACCATCCCAGCTCAGAACTTGGCTATATGCAAATTAGTCTGACCCTGGCCCAGTGCATCATGGGAACAGGGCAGACCACACTACCAAGCCAATTCTTATACTGGGAAGGAAACAAGCTTCTGGGGACCGGTTTCTGGCATTTAATCTGTCTTCGGCCCGGCTTGCTTGAATCCTGATGGTGCAGGTTCTGAGCTGGGATGGTGCAGTGAGCTAAATAACGGTGATGGATCAAGCCCTGATCTTTGGACTTGGTAAGAGTGGTCTGCTTAATTCAGACACTCTGTTCATCACCACCCCCTTTTCTGAATCGTTTTTGGCCACTATAGGTGTGGCAGGGTATACTCAGACATGAGTCCCTTGCTCACTGTACCATCAGGATTCAAGCAAGCCGGGCCGACGACGGCTGAAATGCCAGAAACCGGTCCCCGGAAGCTTGTCTCCTTTCTGGTGAAGAATTGGCTTGGTAGTGTGATCTTCCCTGTTCCCATGATGCACTGGGCCAGGGTCAGACTAATTTGCATATAGCCAAGTTCTGAGCTGGGATGATGCAGTGAGCTAAAAAACGGTGATGGATCAAGACCTGATCTTTGGACTGGGTAAGAGTGGTCTGCTTAATTCAGACACTCTGTTCATCACCACCCCCTTTTCTGAATCGTTTTTGGCCACTATAGGTGTGGCAGGGTATACTCAGACATGAGCCCCTTGCTCACTGCACCATCAGGATTCAAGCAAGCCGGGCCGACGACGGCTGAAATGCCAGAAACCGGTCCCCGGAAGCTTGTCTCCTTTCTGGTGAAGAATTGGCTTGGTAGTTTAGTCTGCCCTGTTCCCATGATGCACTGGGCCAGGGACAGACTGATTTGCATATAGCCAGGTTCTGAGCTGGGATGGTGCAGTGAGCTAAATAACGGTGATGGATCAAGCCCTGATCTTTGGACTGGGTAAGAGTGGTCTGCTTAATTCAGACACTCTGTTCATCACCACCCCCTTTTCTGAATCAAGAGAACCTGGAGGCTAGCCAGGAGGAAATGAAGTGATGGTATGATCAGAACACCTCTCTTGTGGAGTTCCAACCTGGGCAGAAAGTGTGGGTGATGGCGCAGGTGGAGCCTTGTGCGCTCCGTGACAAGTGGTCTGGGCCATATGAGGTGGTGGAGCGCAAGAGCGAGGTTACCTACTTGGTTAACCTGAAGACTCCCAGGCAGCCCCTGAGAGTGTTGCATGTAAACCGCCTCAAACCCCACTTTGAGAGGTCAGAAGTGACTATGCTCATGGCTACAGATGCTGGAGGGGAGGAGGATAGTGATCCTCTCCCTGACCTCCTGGGAACCAAGGAGTCAGTGGATGGTGTGATACTCTCACCCACCCTGACCCCAGAGCAGCAGCAGGACTGTCGCCAAGTCTTGGGTCACTTCGCCCCCTATTCTCCCTGACCCCAGGTGTCACCAACTGGTGCGTCCACGATTTGGACACTGGAGACAACCTGCCTGTGAAACAGAAGTTTTACAGGGTGGCTGACAAGGTCAGAGCTAGCATCAAAGAAGAGGTTTCTAAGATGTTGGCACTAGGGGTAATTGAGCCCTCCAGCAGCCCCTGGGCTAGCCCAGTGGTCTTAGTGCCTAAGAAAGCTGCTACACCTGGTGGCCCCCCAGAACTCCGTTTCTGCGTGGACTACCGTGGGCTCAATGCGGTCACCAAGACTGACGCGCACCCCATCCCCAGAGCTGATGAGCTGGTGGACCGGTTGGGAGCTGCCCAGTACCTGAGCACCTTTGATTTGACTTCAGGTTACTGGCAGATTGCCTTAACTGAGGGGGCCAAGAAAAGATCAGCATTTTCAACACCAGAGGGGCACTTCCAGTTTTGTGTCATGCCCTTTGGGTTGAAAAATGCCCCTGCCACATTCCAGAGACTGGTCAACCAGGTATTAGCAGGGCTGGAGGAATTCAGCGCAGCATACCTGGATGACATTGCTGTGTTCAGCTCCACTTGGGAGGAACACTTGCAACACCTCTATGCAGTGTTGAAGGCTCTGCAGAAGGCAGGCCTCACTATCAAGGCCAGTAAGTGCCAGATAGGGCAGGGATCTGTGGTGTACTTGGGACACCAGGTGGGGAGCGGCCAGGTGGCGCCCCTACAGGTGAAGATTGATACCATTCTGGCTTGGGAACCCCCCAAGACCCAGACTGAGGTGAGAGCCTTTTTAGGTCTCATCGGGTATTACAGACGGTTTGTCAAAGGTTATGGCACCACTGTAGCCCCTTTGACAGAGCTGACATCTAGAAATCAGCCCAGGAAAGTGAATTGGACTGAGGCCTGTCAAACTGCTTTTGACACCCTCAAAACTGCCATGTGCACAGCACCGGTGCTTAAGGCACCTGACTTTTCAAGTGAGTTCATTGTGCAAACTGACGCTTCAGAGCAAGGCGTGGGAGCAGTACTCTCACAGGTCAATGATGAGGGTGGAGACCAACCAGTGGCTTTCATTAGTAGGAGGCTACTCCCCAGGGAACGGAGATGGAGTGCAATCGAAAGGGAAGCTTTCGCTGTGGTCTGGGCTCTGAAGAAGCTGAGGCCCTACCTGTTTGGGACTCACTTCCGTGTTCAGACCGACCACAGGCCCCTCAGATGGTTAATGCAGATGAGGGGTGAGAATCCAAAACTGTTGAGGTGGTCCATTTCCCTACAGGGGATTAACTTCACGGTGGAGCACCGCCCTGGTACAGAACACGCCAATGCTGATGGTCTGTCCAGATTCTTCCGCCTTAGTGATGAGGACTCCCAAGAGGTTGGGTAGTTCTCCCCACTTTCAGCTGGAGGGGACACGTGTTAGACCTGACATCCTTGGCGTGGTTTTTCCCCCATCTTTTTGCCTCTGACTCATGTATTTTTTATGCTGTGCTGGATTTCGGTTTTGCTGATTTAGATGCTTTGGACACTCTGCCACTGCTGATCAGTGTCAGAGTGTAAGTGCTCCCTCTGTAAATTGTCATATTGATTGGGTATACCTGATTGGCATATTTGTATCACCATGAAGTCCCTAGTAAAGTGCACTGTGTGTGCCAGGGCTGGTGATGACAGATGCTACTAGTGGACCTGCAGCGCAGATTGCGCCACCCACATAAGTAGCCCTAAAATGGTGACTCAGGCCTGCCAGCACAGGGCCTGTGTGCAGTCAGTGGACTGCCATGTCCGCCAGGCCAGTGTCCCCACTGGCTGGGCCTAACCCTTCCCTGTCTGTACACATCAGTCACCCCTATGGAAGGCTCAAGGTACCCCCCTGGGCAGGGTGCAGTGTATGGATAAGGTAGAGCATGTACTAGTGCAGGTAACATGCTCTGGTAGTGTGCAGCAGCCATTTTGTGTGCTCACTGCTGTAAGGCTGTCTTGCTCCATAGAGTAACATGGGGGAGGCTGGTCCCATTGGATCCCAGCCTATCTTCCCATAGGAACAAGATGGGACATAAGTGTAAGATATTCATGAACTCAGAATTTAATAACACATCTTTTAGGAAAGGTGGTTTTTAAATTCTGTGTTTGAGAATAGTACTTTTTAGAAAGTGGCTGTTCTCTTGTCTAACCTTTCTGTGTGCCTGGGACTGTTTGTGGATTGACTGTCTGAGTTGAGGATGACAGGGTCTGCAGAGCCCCCAGGGGGTTATCTGAGCCAGCCCCGTGGATGAAAGGCAGCATCTGCTGCCAGGGAAGTGGGAGGATATAGCATCTGATAGTGAAGGGCTGTGCCTGCCTAACCACAAAGCTGGCTCCACCTCCTGCTGGGCGACTGTCACCTCTGTCCCTGATACTGAGAGGAAGAAAGAAACCAGGAAACCCCCAGAGCCCCAGCAACACCCAGAACTGGTTTGGACCGGGCTCAGGGCCCCCTTTGCACAAAGACTTCAAAGGACTTCAAAGACTATTTGGGGTATAAGAGAAGGACCCCTGACACCAGATTTTTAGATTCTATAATCAAGAGGAACCTCTGCCAGAAGAAGGACTGCTGAAGGAGCCGATGGAAGATTGCCTTGCTGTGTGCTTTAAGGGCTGACCTATCCTGCTATCCAACTGAAGGAGAGGAGAAGAAAGGAACTTTGCTGTGAGCTGTGACCCTGCCTGCTTGAAACTGCTAAGACTTTGCTGTGTGCTGTGTATGCAACCTGAATCTCCAAGGGCCTGAGAAGAGCTGGCTCCCTGTCTGCAACCCAGGAACATAAAGGTTGCCCAAGGACTACAAGACTCTGCTGTGCCCCCCTGAAGCTGCTGTGTGGCGAAGAGATCGTGAAACCCTGTAGTTTGACTGCTTAGCGCACTGGCTGCTCTCTAATTTGCTTGAGGGCTCTGCGCTGACCCAGCCTGCTGCGTGGCCAGGATCGACGTGTTCATCGACACGTGTGTGGTACAGACCGGAGACTTGTGGGCCTCTCCAGTGCAAGGAGCGCTGAAAAACAATTGTTGTCCGTGTCACCGTCGCAGCCCGGGGTCAGTAACCCCCGTGGAAGTGCCCCGTAGCTTGCCGGTGGTTGCGCCTCGAAGATCGAGCCCGCCGCGCTCTGATTGAGTGAGAGAGCCGAGCCCCCTCACCAGAGCCCCGACGGGATTGGCTGGTGGAGCGTAGCGTCATCAGCGAGGCCGCGCTGTCATTGGTTAGGCGGCCTCGCGTCCAGAGGTGCTCGTCACAGGGGCCGCAACGGGATTGGCTGGCTCTGCCGAAGCTGTTGAGGAAGCCGAGGAATTGCCGTGTTCACCGCCGGGACCGGGGAAGACTGACCCGACCTCGCCGAGGGAATCCTTCGAGTGCTCTCAGCCCCGACCTGCCGTCTCTGCTCCCCGCTGCTCTCTGAAGGACTGAGAGCGGGCGGAGAGCGTCCTGAGACCGGCCGGGCCTGAGCACGAGTGAGCGTTGACCGGCGAGGTGCGCCTGGGGGCCTGAAGCGGTACCGAGCAAGGGGAAGAGAGTCCCCCTCCCCCCAGCATTCCGGTGAGGCGCGCTTGAAGCGCTTAGGGTCCCTGATGCTAGGGGCTGATTCCTGTGGCCATATTTAGACGCTGGCATTGTTTTCCTTTGCTCGTTTTTAGAGCTAATTGACTATAAATCAGTGGCATTATTTTTTAATTACTGATTAAAGAGACTTGAGACATTTTTTTGATAAAGAAGCTTCCTGATGATAACTGCAACCATAAGATTAAGAGCAACATATTATTGACAAAGTGATTATCGTGCAACTGCCTTATTTACATTGCTGAAACTAGATAAAGTTATATATTTTTATAAAATATACTTACCTGTGTGGTCTCAGTTTGTGGTGGATTGGGGATTATTGTTGTGTTGAGTGCAATTATTATACACATTGCCTTGGGGGATAAGCCTGCCTGCTCGCGCCAAGCTACCTAGAAGGAGAGCGGAGGTTATCTACTGTGTGTATTCCTTCACCCTGACTAGAAACAAGTGTCCCTACTTGGTCTAAGGTACTTACCTCTGCCAACTAGAGACCCCCAGATCTAACATTGGCAATACCATGCTCTTTTTTTGGCTCTATTCACCAGGCGTTTTGGATATCCACGATGTATTAGCTTTTGGGAAAGGATGTCTGCTTCCCTGAAAAAGTCTTTCCGCCATTTGCAATTACGGCCGATCCGTAGGAACTGGCCATACGGTAACCCATCACGGAGGCCGCGTGGATGGTAGCTGGAGTAGAGGAGTAGGGTATTCTTCTTGGTGGGCTTTCTGTATAGAGTGGTGCCCAATCGTCCTTCTTCTGCGTGGATGGTTATGTCCAAGAATGGAAGGTCATTATTTTTACATTCACTCGTGAATTTCAAGTGTTCTTGGGAACAGTTAAGCCAAGTAATGAATGGATCCAAGGTTTCTGCCGTGCCGTTCCATAATAGAGGCACATCATCTATATACCTTCGCCATAGATTGATTTGTCAAAAGAAAGGATTAGTTGGTGTTAGACTCACGGTACTCTCCAGATTGTGGACAAATAGAATTGCGAAGTTTGGGGCAAAGCAAGCACCCATGGACACACCCTTGATTTGTAGGTAGAATGTGTCGCGGTACATGAAATAGTTATTCTGAAGTGCTATTTTCAGAAGATTCATGCACCGGCACGAAGATCTAAGGTAAACACCTTGGCCTCACGATCCACACCGCTACCTCTACCACAGGTTAGCGTCCTAGAACGGTTATTAATTGCCCCGCTCCTGTCTACCCTCTTTACAGGACTCGTGCAGGTTTTCGGCGGATCACAGACGACCGCCCAGCCCTCCAATACCTGTATGTATTTTCAGTTTGCTAACCTTCCATTAACACCCCGAGTAGCTGACCAAGTATCCTTACCCCATGCCCTCATTTTTAATTACAGTTCCCTCGTGCAGGTTAAAATTCATTTCCTGACGATCACCTCTGATCGCCCCTATTCAAGCACCTTTTCAGGTAAACTATACCCCTGTAATTCACGGCCCCCACCTCCCTAATCTCCACTACACCGCCCCTGATACAATCTCCTTCCCTTGCAGCACGCCCCAAGCAAGACAACCCAGTCCTGATGACGATCCTTACTAGCGTGGATCGAAACGCCGTCGACTCTACAGCTTATTAATAGGCGTACTTTTCTAATGTGGTTCAAATAATGGAAATGAAATCTTTTATCTGTGATCTCACTTTGTCACATGATCTGAGCCACCCACTGTAGATTACTTGCACCTTTTCACAGTGCGCCGCTTCTGCTGTTCACTCCCCCACTTGCGTCGCCACTTTCATCACAGTCACTTTTTGTAGAGCACCAAGTTTTTCTATGGTTGTCACCTAATTGAGTTTATGCAGTGCTGCTTATAACTGTATAATACCGATCATGAATTTACATTATAGAACAAGATGATCTACTACCTTGTCTCAAATTCAAAGAGTGTTCTCCTTTTTCCTTGCTAGCAATCCGATGTGCATGCATATTTAATTGACTGTTCATTATTACCTATTGGGACACTGTTTTTTGACTGCATCTTCCTTACCCAGTCCTGATTAGGTATATGGGTCACACTCCTGTATTTTGTACTGTAAAAGATA
>NW_028254482.1:0-52002 GCF_964263255.1 Lissotriton vulgaris
ATCCATGCTGATGAATACCATATATTATGTATTTATCTCAGACTCTTTAGTAGCATTACACTGTCATGTGTGTGTCCCTGGAAGTTCAATTTCAGACATCTGGATAAATAAACACACAGCTGTGTGGAGTGCAAGCACTTTTTTGGTGGAGCACACAGCTTTTGCCCAATCAAAACATGCACTTTTGGTTCCCAACACGTGAGTGGAGCCAAAGCCGCTCCTCTGGTGAGCAGCACTGTCAAGCCAGACCATAAAACTGCACCTAAACTGTATTTATGAAAGTGACTCTTCAACAACACCTGAGTAGGGCCAATACATCCTATCCATGAAAAAACAGCACATGCTATTGTCAGAACTCTTGTGGTCTAAACCTGTCTGATATCACAGCTCACTGCTCATATATGCAATGCTTTTTCTCTGGGTCCTGTATCAGCCTGTGGTTACCTCTGGTGTCCCATTGCCTCAGCTATTACATTTCTTCAACTGAATAGCAAAGTTATTTCCTTTGCACAGAGTGACTTTTGAAGGGAGCAAGAGAGAACAGTCAATGTGGGTGAGGTGTGGTTTCATGTCTATTATGGATTGCAGCTCCAACTTCTAACTCTAGCTCTAACCTCAGTGTGTTTCAATTTTAATTCACAACCATAACTCCATTTCATCTGCGTTTTTTTAAAGTGAATTTCCAAAGTTTGTTTTGTGTTAATGCTTTATAACCAAAGCGAACCATAATTTCACCTTAACCTTAGTTTTTTTTCAGTGGAATTTGTTTGCATACGATTTCCTGCATCCATCCCACTATGGGCAGCCAATACCTGCTGTGCATGATCTTTGGACATATACAGGAGGGGTTAGCTATAGGTCTTGGGCTGCAGGCAAGCCCTGCTACTAACATTCTGCGCATGGCCCACTACCACTGCTCACAGCCCTAGGGCCCGGCCAAAGGTCTATCAAGCTGTGGATGGCAAGGCCCTGTACTGAAAACACTGCTTGTAGCTAACCCTGCTGCCAAAGGCTGTACACAGCAGGGATTTATTAAATGGTGCCAAAGTTATTAAGCAAATAATAAATGCCTTTACAATAGAGAACCATAACTACGCAAACTATGTCTCCTCGTGCATAATGTATATATATATATATATATATATATATATATATATAAGAGCAAGAGGAAGAAAAAATAAAAGAAAGAAAAACGTTTAAATTCCACAGAGACAGATGTGATTATGAACAAGGCAAGATCTTCACATTTGCACGCAAATACGAGGCGCTGAGAACATCAAAAATGAACAAAGCCAGTGAACAGATAGCCGAGAGTTCAAGAACAATGTTATTGAATTCAGAAACCTCACAATCTGGTTTGAGCTCAGCAGTGGATAGTGAATCAGAAACCGAAATGAACCAACAAGTGCGTTCACATACAGTTCAAAAATCATCGTTAGTGGATGAGGTTGCTTTTTTAGTCTCAGATCGGAGGCAAATTCTCCGACCACGGTTAACAAGCATTTGCAATGCAATAGGTCTCGTTTTAGGAAAGTTTGAGCTATTGGTTTTGTAAATGACAATTTTTTTTATTTATGTGTTGTTTTTGAAAATAGCTAAATTAATAGCTTTGTCATTTCCAATGCCAATAGTTATAACTTTCGCAAATGTGACACCTATAGCATTTGTAATGCAACATGTTTTGTATTGACGTGACTTAGATGTATTGATATTGCAAATAACAATGGCTTTTAAATTTTTAAATAATTAATACTTAAATAAAAGTGATTGTAATATATAATGGCAATAGCTTTAACTTTTGTAAATAACTTTTGTGAAGATTATGTTCAGTGACGAAAATCCAAGAACAGAAGTGAAATATTAACATCTTTTTGTGTCATTTGTAATAAAGCTTGAAACATTAAGAGAACATATTTGAACCAGTGATGCTGTGGTGGTGCTGAGTGATGCTGTGGTTGCGCTGAGTGATGCTGTGGTTGCGCTGAGTGATGCTGTGGTTGTGCTGAGTGATGCTGTGGTTGAGCTGAGTGGTGCTGTGGTGGTGCTGAGTGGTGCTGTGGTGGTGCTGAGTGGTGCTGTGGTGGTGCTGAGTAGTGCTGTGGTGGTGCTGAGCGATGCTGTGGTGATGCTGAGTGATGCAGTGGCGGTGCTGAGTGATGCTGTGGTGGTGCTGAGTGGTGCTGTGGTGGTGCTGAGTGATGCTGTGGTAGTGCTGAGCGGTGCTGTGGTGGTGCTGAGTGATAATGTTGTGTTGCTGAGTGATAATGTGGTGGTGCTGAGTGATGCTGTGGTGGTGCTGAGTGGTGCTGTGGTGGTGCTGAGTGATAATGTGGTGTTGCTGAGTGATAATGTGGTGGTGCTGAGTGGTGCTGTGGTGGTGCTGAGTGGTGCTGTGGTGGTGCTGAATGATGCTGTGGTGGTGCAGAGTGCTGCTGTGGTGGTGCTGAGTGATAATGTGGTGGTGCTGAGTGATAATGTGGTGGTGCTGAGTGATAATGTGGTGGTGCTGTGTGGTGCTGTGGTGGTGATGTTGTGGTGGTGCTGAATGATGTTGTGGTGGTGCTGAGTGGTGCTGTGGTGGTGCTGAGTGGTGCTGTGGTGGTGCTGAGTGGTACTGTGGTGGTGCTGAGTGATAATGTGGTGGTGCTGAGTGATAATGTAGTGGTGCTGAGTGATAATGTGGTGGTGCTGAGTGATAATGTGGTGGTGCTGAGTGATGCTGGGGTAGCGCTGAGTGATGATGTGGTGATGCAGAGGACAGAAAGTCACAACAAACGAGTCTAGCAGAGGGCAGAAGGGCAGAAAAACAAGGGAAAACGAGGCTAACAGACTTAGATGTATTGATATTACAAATAACAATGGCGTTTAATTTTTTAAATAATTAATACTTAAATAATTTATTTAATTTGTAATGGCAATAGCTTAAACTTTTGTAAATAACTTTTGTGAAGATTATGTTCAGTGTTTTTTATTGTGACGAAAATCCAAAAACTGAAGTGAAATATTAACATCATTTTGTGATTTGTGATAAAGTTTGAAAGCTTGAAAACAGCTTGAAACATTGAAAGAACATATTTGAACCAGTGATGCTGTGGTGGTGCTGAGTGATGCTGTGGTTGCACTGAGTGATGCTGTGGTTGCGCTGAGTGATGCTGTGGTGCGGGGAGAGGAGAGTGGTGAGAGGAGAGAGTGGTGAGAGGGGAGAGTGGTGAGAGGGGAGAGTGGTGAGAGAGGAGGGTGAGGAGAGAGAGGAGAGGGGAGCGGGACGAGAGGAGAGAGGTAAGAGGGTAGAGAGTAGATAGGTGAAGAGAGGTGAGAGAGAATAAGAGAGGGGAGAGAGGAGAGTAAGGAGAGGGGAGAGTGAGAAGAGGGTTGAGTGAGGAGAGGGTTGAGTGAGGAGAGGGGAGAGTGAGGAGAGGGGAGATGGAGAGGAGAGAGGGGAGTGTGGAGAGAGGGGAGTGAAGAGACAGGGTAGTGAGGAGAGAGGGGAGTGGGGAGAGAGGGGAAAGCGAGGGGGGGGAGAGAGGGATTGGAGAGTGAAAAGAGGGGAGAGTGAGGAGAGGGGAGAGGGAGGGGAAAGGGGAGTGAGGAGAGGGTTGAGTGAGGAGAGGGGAGAGTGAGGAGAGGGGAGATGGAGAGGAGAAAGGGGAGTGTGGAGAGAGGGGAGTGAAGAGACAGGGTAGTGAGGAGAGAGGGGAGTGGGGAGAGAGGGGAAAGAGAGGGGGGAGAGAGGGATTGGAGAGTGAGGAGAGGGGAGAGTGAGGAGAGGGGAGAGGGATTGGAAAGGGGAGTGAGGGGGAGAGAGGGGAGAGTGGTGAGAGGTGTCAGGTTCCTGCAGCACCACGCCTACCCAATCTTTAGGAAACTGCATCTACCATGATCCTTGTAGGGAGGAAGTATAAGGGTGGTGTTTCCAGGAAGAGAGTTGCTCGTAATTTTGTGTCTTTTCTTTGTGTTTTCGAGTTCCTGGGAGAAGACGGCGTCTATCGAGCTGCTTCAGCGTTTTGTGAAGTGAGAGCGCTGATCAAGCTTTTCCCGGCATTGAGGTATTGCAACATTGTATCCGCTGGGAGCCCTGTTCACGGGCGCTTGCCGGCATTGCAACATTGTATCCGCTGGGAGCCCTGTTCACGGGCGCTTGCCGGCATTGCAACATTGTATCCGCTGGGAGCCCTGTTCACAGGCGCTTGCCGGCATTGCAACATTGTATCCGCTGGGAGCCCTGTTCACAGGCGCTTGCCGGCATTGTAAGAATTGCAACTTTGTTTCCTTGGCGAAGGAACATTTCCAAACCCGGCTCCTCTGGGTTTTCTGTTCCCGGAGCTTGGCGGCGGCTGCTGCAAGTTACCGTGGAAGGCTTATTTGAGTGGTATTTTCTTGTCCTGCAATGTCCGGAGTAGAGTGGTATTCCACTACCTACTGCCGGCTAGTTGTTTTTGTTTGATCTGAATCAGATTCTAATAGCGGAGCGTGGTGGTGGTCGCAACCACACGCTGCCGTTATATGGATTAAAAGACTCTTGTTACTGCAGAAGTGTACACCAACGTATCGCATCTTTTGCGCTTAAAGATATCATATGCAAATTTAAGGGACAGTACTGTGCTTAATGGAGTGACAACGTGGGGGATTATACCACAAACTCTTTTAGAATAAATCCGGATGATAGACTTGTGCATTATCTCAAAGACTAATTTAGAGGAACAAGTCATTTTACCCGGGGGGGGTCTATTACAAAGGTTCTTTCTCCGCATAACACGGTGTGTATTACAAAGGGTGCACTGCTGCTAGATCTTACACCTGTGTGTTATATGTTATGATAACCATTGTGTTTCCTTTCAGGAAGTTGAACTGATATCTCATTTAAACTTGCTGGAGGAAAGTGCACAGCCCTGCAAGGTATTCAGAGTTTGAGAGAGTATTACTGAGAGTAGCCTTGATATTTGATTGGTGTTATAAAACTTATGCTCTGTCGTTTCAGATCCCTTGTCCCTGCTGACCCCTTCCCGTCCCCGGTCTCTTTTCATTATTTATCCCTCGCCTGATGGTTCGAACCCCCTGTGTACACATTCAGGGTGTTGGTAACATCAGGAGGTGGACCCCTTTGTTCATCGATCGGATTCCGTGGAGCAGGCCCTGACAGAATTACGAGCCCACGATATATGCTCCACCTGATACGATTGGTGAACAAACATGGCTACCCTAGAGGAAGTGTTGCAAGCGCTTGTTATAGTCCAACAAGAGTTAGTGGCCTCTAGAGCTGAGGCTACGGCTTCTAGAGCAGAGGCTACCGCCTTGAGAGAAAGGGTGGATAGGTTAGTTGGTAACCCTTTTGATGCTGCTACGCTCAATCCCCGTATCCAAGTAACGGTACCCCCCCTATACCGTTGGCAAGTCCTGAGAGGTACTCGGGGGATTCATCCAAGACGCAGATATTTCTTACACAAATCATGATGCACTTTTCTTGCAAACCCGCGTCCTTTCCCAACCACCATTCCAGAGTAGCGTTCGCCATCTCCTACATGATAGGGGATGCAGCAAGTTGGGCTGTCCCACTGGTAAGGAGAGATGATGCTATTCTTTCAGATTGGGGGGCCTTTAGGACCGAGTTTGAGAGGGTGTTCGATAGACGGGCCACCACATTCAGGGCTGACAGGGAATTGATGGAGTTAAGACAGGGACGTAATGAATTGATTACATACTTAACGTCATTTAACAGATTGGTGGCAGAGTCTTCCTGGCCTGAAGAGAAACAGATGTCCATTCATTATCAAGGGCTACGGGATGGGATGAAAGATGTCATAGCGCAAATAGATCCCCAACCGACTACCTGTGCCGGTATGATCAATCTTTCCTTACGACTCGATGGTAGAATGTCAGAAAGATCAGGGGACAGTAGAAAATGGGACAGAGGTTCCCCTAGGCCGGAGTATTTCAGCAAGAAGGGGCCATCATCAATAGGGGAGAGCCATGAACCCATGGAGATAGGAGCAGTGAGAGCTCCCTTAACTAGAGAAGAAAAGGAAACCCGTAGATCTCAGGGGCTGTGCATGTATTGCGGAAGAAAAGGACATTATGTGAGAGAATGTCCCTCCAAGCCAAAGACTACAGGGAGTTGGGTTAAGAAAAGGTTAGCCATATCTAGCACCGAGTCATATGATAAAGATAATGAAGGAAGGGGTGATCAGACTCCCTTAAAGCTACCTTCTTTGGTTTGTGAGGTTCTTCAGGATTCGGTATCCCACATCGTGTTGTCCATGTGTCTGGTGAGTCAGTTAGGGGGTCATCAAGTTCTGGTGATGATTGACTCTGGGGCCACGGGCAACTTCATAGACAGCGGACTAGTAACATCTTTGAACTTGAGACGCATACCCCGGATGCACCCAGGAGAAGTGTGGGCGGTGGATGGGAAACCCTTAAAATCTGGGAAGATCACTGAACAAACAGAAGAAGTGTTGTTGGTGATAGACTTACCCGAAGGGGAACACCAGGACAGGTTAACCCTCAACATAATCGAGGCTCCACAATATGAGGTGATTCTGGGCTTGCCCTGGCTATCCTACCATAACCCAGATATTGATTGGAAAGAGAAGAAATTGAGGTTTCTTTCACCTGTATGTCAGGAACATATGTCAGCACATCCGGTTACTCAGGCTAGAGAGCTGTCTATTCCTTTTCAGGTGGCTACTGCGGCCGAAAAGGAGGTTTCATTACCTAGTGCATATCAGTCGTTTGCGGATGTATTTAGCGAACAGTTGGCTAATGAACTACCACCCCATCGTTCATACGACTGTTGCATTGATATGGTGGAAGGAGCCCTGATGCCCTCCTGTCGTGTGTATGCTTTATCTGGGCCCGAAACTACTCACCTCAAAGAGTATCTAACTCATTATCAAGCTATAGGTTTCATCCGCCCTTCCAAGTCCCCTGCAGCCTCTCCTTTATTTTTCATAGCGAAAGCTAATGGTGAATTGAGGGCTTGTGTTGATTACAGAATGCTGAACAAAAACACTGTCCGTAACAGGTACCCTCTTCCCCTTATTCCGGTGCTGTTAGATCAAGTAAGGAAGGCCTGCATTTACACAAAGTTAGATCTTCGGGGGGCGTATCACCTTGTGAGAATGAGGGAGGGCGATGAATGGAAGACGGCCTTTAAAACATGCTACGGGTTGTTCGAATATACTGTTATGCCATTTGGATTGTGTAACGCCCCGGCCGCTTTCCAATACTTCCTGAATGATGTTTTGAGGGATCTGGTAGACATCAGTGTGGTTGTTTACATTGATGATATCTTGATATATTCTTGTAATGTAGGGATTCATCACGACCATGTGTCACAGGTCTTACAGAGATTGAGAGAGAACAATCTGTTCTGCAAGCTTAGTAAATGCGAGTTTGGAGTAACCACTGTGGAGTTCCTGGGGGTCATGCTATGTCCAGAGGGGTTGCAAATGGCAGAGAGAAAGGTGCAAGCAGTACAATCCTGGCCCACACCGAAAACAGTGAAAGAAGTCCAATGTTTCCTGGGTTTTGCGAACTATTACAGGAGGTTTATTGATGGCTTTTCGCGCATTGCTGCGCCTCTTTCTCGATTACTAAGAAAAGGGGTGGTGTACGGTTGGTCGCAAGAAGCAGAGCATGCTTTCACTCATCTCAAGAGGGCGTTTGTCACCGCGCCCATTTTGGCTCATCCACAACCTGAATTGCCGTATATTGTGGAGGCTGATGCCTCGGATGAGGCAGTAGGGGCTATTTTGTTTCAGAGACATGTGCAAACAGGTCAACTCCATCCAGTAGCGTACCTCTCCAAAAAACTGAGCCAAGCCGAGAAAAACTACACCATAGCAGAAAAAGAACTACTTGCTATTAAAAAGGCCTTCCAGGAATGGCGACAGTATTTATGGGGGGCATACATCCAGTGACTGTGTTCTCGGATCACCGTAATCTGCAATACATCCGAACAGCTAGACATCTGTCACAGAGACAGATGCGGTGGATGCTGTTTTTTGCGGAGTACAATTTTTTGATAACCCTCCGCCCAGGTGCCGAAAACAGGAAGGCGGATACTCTGTCACGCTTGGGTGATACATTGGAGGTAAAGGCCGATCCTCCAATGGATGCCATCATTGAACCTAGTAAAGTGATCTGTGTTCTCAATGCGGATGTCTTCCTAGAGACAATCAAGGGACAAAAGACCGAGGCTGCCTGGAGGTCATGGAGTAGCAAAGACACCAGACGATCCCTCGTCCGTGGTCTGCCCTTCGTAGAAAACAAACTATTTTTGCCTACCATGGAAAGCAGGAAAAAGGCTTTTGAGTGGTGTCACTCTTCGCCAATGTCAGGTCATCAAGGCATAAAGAAGTCAGTGCTCTTGGTTCAAAGACAGTTCTGGTGGGATACCTTGTCCAGAGACGTAACACTTTGGGTGGGTCAGTGTGAGGAGTGTGCACGGGCAAAGACATTGCAGAGTCAGAGCAAGGGAAAACTTATGCCATTGCCCACTCCAAAGAAACCATGGCAGAGTATCAGTATGGACTTTATCACAGGGTTGCCTTCTGATCATGGACATACAGCTGTGCTAGTGGTGGTAGACAGCCTTACGAAAATGGGACATTTTATACCATGCAGGAACCTCCCCACGGCCGGTCAAACAGCACAGCTGCTTTTGTCTAATGTCTTCCGTTTCCATGGGATTCCTGAAGTCATCATTTCAGACAGGGGACCTCAGTTCATCGCGAGCTTTTGGAAGTCGTGGTGTTTGGCGTTGAAGATCAAAGCCTCTTTGTCAACCAGTTTCCATCCCCAGACAGATGGTCAGACTGAAAGGCTCAATCAGACATTGAAGAAATATCTACGATGCTATGCTACTGAGGCTCATGATTCCTGGGTGTCCCTGTTGTGGCTAGCTGAATTTGCCTATAATAATGCCTGGCATAGTTCGTTGGGGGTGTCCCCTTTCTATGCTAATTACGGATTTGATGCCCGGGCCTTGCCTATCACCATTCCTGAAGAAGTGGGTAATCAACCTTCGGTGTTGGGTTCGGTCCAACGTTTGCATGCGGTCCAAAAGAAAGTGTCCAAACATTTGGTTCAAGCCAAACAGGAGTACAAGAAATGGGCTGATAAGCATCGAGGTGTGGGTCCTGTTTACCAGGTGGGGGACAGGGTGTGGTTGTCCACCAAAAACATCAGGTTCAAACTCCGTTCGGTGTTCCATCCTAAATATATTGGTCCGTACGTTGTTGTGAAACAGGTGAACCCTGTGGCGTATAAACTGAAACTTCCAGCCTCGCTTCGAATCCACCCGGTTTTTCACTGTAGTTTGTTGAAACCGGCCTTGTCTGCTCGACGGAGGGCTCCTCCTCCAGTGCTGTGCAACGATGGACTGGAGTATGTGGTACGCTGCATAAAAGACTCTAAACGTCGCAGAGGCACATTGTGGTACTTGGTGGCCTGGAAGGGTTACTCGGCTGAGGACGACTCCTGGGAGCCATCTACGAATGTGCATGCTCCTGTTGCTGTTAAGTCATTTCACCGAAGGTATCCTGCCAAGCCTGGGCCTAGGAGGCGCTAGGAGGGAGGGCATACTGTCAGGTTCCTGCAGCACCGCGCCTACCCAATCTTTAGGAAACTGCATCTACCATGATCCTTGTAGGGAGGAAGTATAAGGGTGGTGTTTCCAGGAAGAGAGTTGCTCGTAATTTTGTGTCCTTTCTTTGTGTTTTCGAGTTCCTGGGAGAAGACGGCGTCTATCGAGCTGCTTCAGCGTTTTGTGAAGTGAGAGCGCTGATCAAGCTTTTCCCGGCATTGAGGTATTGCAACATTGTATCCGCTGGGAGCCCTGTTCACGGGCGCTTGCCGGCATTGCAACATTGTATCCGCTGGGAGCCCTGTTCACGGGCGCTTGCCGGCATTGCAACATTGTATCCGCTGGGAGCCCTGTTCACGGGCGCTTGCCGGCATTGCAACATTGTATCCGCTGGGAGCCCTGTTCACGGGCGCTTGCCGGCATTGTAAGAATTGCAACTTTGTTTCCTTGGCGAAGGAACATTTCCAAACCCGGCTCCTCTGGGTTTTCTGTTTCCGGAGCTTGGCGGCGGCTGCTGCAAGTTACCGTGGAAGGCTTATTTGAGTGGTATTTTCTTGTCCTGCAATGTCCGGAGTAGAGTGGTATTCCACTACCTACTGCCGGCTAGTTGTTTTTGTTTGATCTGAATCAGATTCTAATAGCGGAGCGTGGTGGTGGTCGCAACCACACGCTGCCGTTATATGGTTTAAAAGACTCTTGTTACTGCAGAAGAGTACACCAACGTATCGCATATTTTGGGCTTAAAGATATCATATGCAAATTTAAGGGACAGTACTGTGCTTAATGGAGTGACAACGTGGGGGATTATACCACAAACTCTTTTAGAATAAATCCGGATGATAGACTTGTGCATTATCTCAAAGACTAATTTAGAGGAACAAGTCATTTTACCCGGGGGGGGTCTATTACAAAGGTTCTTTCTCCGCATAACACGGTGTGTATTACAAAGGGTGCACTGCTGCTAGATCTTACACCTGTGTGTTATATGTTATGATAACCATTGTGTTTCCTTTCAGGAAGTTGAACTGATATCTCATTTAAACTTGCTGGAGGAAAGTGCACAGCCCTGCAAGGTATTCAGAGTTTGAGAGAGTATTACTGAGAGTAGCCTTGATATTTGATTGGTGTTATAAAACGTATGCTCTGTCGTTTCAGATCCCTTGTCCCTGCTGACCCCTTCCCGTCCCCGGTCTCTTTTCATTATTTATCCCTCGCCTGATGGTTCGAACCCCCTGTGTACACATTCAGGGTGTTGGTAACATCAGGAGGTGGACCCCTTTGTTCATCGATCGGATTCCGTGGAGCAGGCCCTGACAAGAGGAGAGTGGTGAGAGGGGAGAGTGGGGATAGTAAGGATAGTGAGGAGAGGGGAGATTGAGGTGAGAGGGAGGTGAGAGAGGGAGTGGAGAGTGGTGAGAGTAAGGACAGCTGTTCAGAGAAAATGTTTTAGGCAGATTACTTCTACCGCAAAGTATATTCTTGCAATCTACTAGAAACATAAATTAGTTGATTCGCTTGTACATTGACAAACCTTATATCGGGTTAACTAGAGACCCGGGTGAGAGGGCGGAGCAGGCAGTAACATTTTTGTAAAGTCCTCCTCCCAAGTGCTTGCTCTGCTGGTTTATGATAATAGCTGGGATGAATTAAGGAACCTATTTTATTCAACTCTCTAAACAACATTAGTGGGGCGACTTTGCCCCTGACCCTTCTGGGAAGGGCGGCTTTGTACAAAATGATGGCACTCCCCAGATTCTTATATGTCTTGGAAAATACCCCTTATTTAGTCGCACCGCGCTATTTTAAACAGATTGCGGCGCTGGTCTCCAGCTTACTCTGGAATAATGGCCCGGCACGTATCGCCCATGATAAACTGGTGAAGAGTTGGTACGAGGGAGGGATTGCACTACCCAATGTACAATTATACTGCTGGGCGGCCCAACTTAAGATAATCAATCAATGGGTCCATACCCCACGTGAGGACCCGGCGTACAAAGCGGACTGGTCTCAACTAGGAACAGACGGCATGCTTTCAGTCTTATACAACAAATCCCAGGTTGGAAAACTGATTGGCCCGACGCAACACACGGCTGCATTGTGGCATAAAGCACAAACACGACTGGGCTGGGCAGGGAAACTCACCAGACTGACACCGCTGTGGGATACAAAATCATTGGGGAACCTCAGATTATGTAAAGGTTTTACACAGTGGGACCACATAGGAATCTCCACGATAGGGGACCTGTGGGAGAAAGGCACAGTGATTGCATTACCACAACTCCAACAGCAATACGGTTTAGGCCCCAGCGAGACGTTTAGGTACGTACAGATATGCCACGCACTACTCCAAGCAATTCCACCAGACACTGATCTACCAGAGTCGTCGCCACTGGAAGACAGACTGCTGACGGATTATATGCCTCAGAGTGCGACTTCTCTTACATATAAAAAGTTAGTCAACAACCTGGCGGACCCCACATTACACCTTAAGGAGAAATGGGTAAGGGACATAGGGGAGGTTGATAAAACAGAATGGAATGAAGCATTAGCCTCACCGAGGGAAGTGGGCATATCGGCAAAATTCAGATTAGTACAACTCAAAATTCTGCACCGAGTTTACTACACGAGAACGTTGCTTCACAGGATACAACGGGCACCACACCCATTTTGCCTCAGGGGATGCGGGGAGGAAGGGAACCTGTACCACACCATACGGGAATGCCCGCTGATACAAGAGTACTGGAAACAAATTATGCGTACTGTTTCTCAGGCAATTAGGGTGTCTGTCCTGCCTAAACCTCGAAAGTGTTTGTTGAACATTTGGGACCCCAATGATTTGGACAGGTATGGACTGTTGTGGGTCACGCTAGCCATTACAGTAGCCAAGAGGGACATAGCACAAAAATGGGGTGTTCCAGAACTACCTACAGCAACTCGATGGGCCAAAAATATGGACTTGTTGATGGTGACGGAAAGGGCGGTGTATGTGCTCTGGGCATGCCCCCGAAAATGGAACAAGATCTGGGCTCCCTGGAACACTTATAGAGGAGAAATCTGTGAACCTTTGCCAGAGAACGAGGATCTAGATTCTGAGAAGGATGACTAGGAGGGTGGGTGTTTAATTCTTCATGCACCGGGCTGTCGCACGTTTATGCTTACTCAGGTACCGAATTGTAATTAAACTGAATGGCTGCTAAATGTTGAAGTGTACAGAAGACACACTATACATGATGACAAGTACTTTGATTTTCTCTACCTTTTCTTTTTTCTTGTTATTACTTTAAAAAAAAAAACTTTCACACATTGTTGGACATGATATTAAGGTTAGAGGGGGATACCTTAGACAGAACTAAGACAGATTAGTACCGTTCCAAATACTGTAATAAGGGGATTGCTGCTAGAAATCCATGTACCTGCTGGGACTGTATTTACTACGTGTTCGAACAAGCATTACCATACTGTATTACCAGTCTAATATGAAGTAGAACCAAATTGAATCCTTCTGCAATATTGTGTATATCACTGATGCCTTCATGTCAATAAAGATTTTCAAAAAAAAAAACAACATTAGTGGGCAGCCGGGAATGTCGTGTGCTTTATTTAAAGCCCTTGTACCTATGGATTTCTCAGGTTGAATTAGTATGAAAAGTTCACTGCCAGTCTTTCACCGCAAGAAGGCGGCAGAGACTGGACTAAATATCAAATGAAATGTTTACCAAATGAAACTAACTCCATGTTTAAACATTTTAAGCCCCATTGGTGAAACATTACACTGATGCACATGTGCGTAAGGCGCGTGTGAGGTAGCAGAGATACACAAAGCGAAAAACGTCTAAATGCTGCATGGGTAAGTCATGCAAAATTAGTGGAACTTTACTGGTAGGTGACATCAGGTGAGTTTGTGCCATGGGTATGATTGCATGTACATATTATACAAGTGCCCAGTAAAAGTTCAAAGGGCAATGTCATGAGAGTGAAACTGAGCTCACACACAGTTATAACGTCGTGGCTTTTATGCATTTCTCACACTTATCAGTACATACAAGACTTTGAAATATCCACTGTAAGAAGACATCGACTTCCATATTATTGACAAATTAAACAGAAGAGGAGCAGGAATATCAGCACTCTCCTGTGATGTATGCCTTGTCGGGCAGAGGGGCCATATATGTCAATAAAAGAAATATAGGAAAGGGGGCGCGGATAATAATATTGACACAAGTTTAAAAAGTGAATCACGAGGAATACATACGCCTGTGTTAAGAAGCGGGCAGAGGTCAGACATGCTGAGCAAAATCCGAGCCTTCAAGAGGTATATATTTACTAAGGATTGCCTGGGTGCTGGCGGGTGCTTTAGTAAATATACCCCTAGGTGCAAACTGCGAGGCACCGACTGTAGTGTCTAGCTGGAGAGACGAAAACATGAACACAGCGTGGTGTTGAGTACAACAGAGTGGGCAGTTGATCTGTTACTAGAAAATAGGACTGAGAGGGAAGAAAGGGGGAAAGACAGAAATAAAGCTTGATAGGAAGAAGTGAAGTGTGAACGGCTGAGAAGAGGAAAATAAGGCAGAAGGCTAATGGGAGGAAAGGAGAGAGAAGGACCGAGGAAGAAAACTGACGGAGACAGAGGGAAGGAAAAAAGGGCCAAGGGAAGGATAACTAGGGGAGAATGACCGGAATACGGAAAATGATGCGGAAGGGGGGAGGAAAAAAGAGGGACACCGATTAAAGGCGTGAAAGGGATTGAGAAAGACTAAATGGATAAAATGAAGGGTGAGAGGAGGCGAAGCGGCAGAAGAGCTTAGGGTAGATGAAGGAGAGGTTTGGGAGGTACAATCAGGGAAGAATAGGGGAGAGTAAGGGTGATGAGACGCACGGGGAGCAGCAGCCTTTGATGTGCCGGCCGGCCGTGGGCAGTGAATAATTAGGGGAGGAGAAATGCCAGCCTGAGGCAGAGCGCACGCTGGAGGAAGTTTCAGATGCATTTTAAGCCCCATTCATGAAACATTGCACTAATGCACATGTGTGTAAGGCGCGTGTGAGGTAGCAGAGATACACAAAGCGAAAAACGTCTAAATGCTGTATGGGTAATTCATGCAAAATTAGTAGAACTTTACTGGTAGGTGACATCAGGTGCGTTTGTGCCATGGGTATGATTGCATGTACATAATATGCAAGTGCCAAGTAAAAGTTCAAAGGCCAATGTCAAAAGAGTGAAACTGAGCTCACACACAGTTATAACTTCGTGGCTTTTATGCATTTCTCAAGACTTTGAAATATCCACTGTAAGAAGACATCGACTTCCATATTATTGACAAATTAAACAGAAGAGGAGCAGGAATATCAGCACTCCCCTGTGACGTATGCGTTGTCGGGAAGAGGGGCCATGTCATTAAAAGAAATACAGGAAAGGGGGGCGGGGGTAATACTATTGACACAAGTTTAAAAAGTGAATCATGAGGAATATATACGCCTGTGTTAAGAAGCGGGCAGAGGTCAGACATGCTGACCAAAATCCGGGCCTTCAAGAGGTATATATTTACTAAGGATTGCGTGGGTGCTGGCGGGTGCTTTAGTAAATTTACTCCAAGGTGCAAACTGCGAGGCACCGGCTGTAGTGTCTAGCTGGAGAGACGAAAACATGAACACAGCGTGGTGTTGAGTACAACAGAGTGGGGAGTTGATCTGTTACTAGCAAATAGGACTGAGAGGGAAGAAAGGGGGAAAGACAGAAAGAAATCTTGATAGGAAGAAGTGAAGTTTGAACGGCTGAGAAGAGGAAAAGAAGGCAGAAGGCTAATGGGAGGAACGGAGAGAGAAGGACCGAGGAAGAAAACGGAAGGAGACAGAGGGAAGGAAACGAGTAAATTCTGAACTAGGAACAGAGCATAAGAAAAATAAAGCAGCAAAAAAAAACAAGAACGAAAGACAGGCCAAAGCAGGGTGAAGGATTGGAGCATGAAACAAAAGGCTAGTGTGTTATGTAGCGCTTTTTGGAGGTAAGGATGAAGGGTGGGGAAAGCCTTCAAGGCAGCGCTGGGAGGGGGGCTGGGCACGAAGGAAGGAGAAATGCGAGTCATGGTCTGGCGGCCGTGAAGTGTGAAGCTGTGGGTGGGGAAGCAGATCCCTTTGAAGCTCTCGGAGGCAGGAGCAAATGGTAAGGGGAGGAGAAATGCTGCTGGAAGGATTGGGCAAGCTCGTGCACGAGGAAATGCACTTCTAGAAATCCGCTGGTTTAGCTTTTTGGTTTCACCCCAATAGGTCTCTCTACGAGACCTAAAAACAAACAACCAAGGGGCAACTGCACCCGAAACAGAAAAGAACGAAGACAAGCCACAAAGAAACGAGGGAAACCAACAAAAACGTGGCAATGCGGGATGGAGGAAAAGAAGATAAATAAGCAACCCAGGGCCACCGACAACAATACGATAATACATTTGACAAATGTAGAATTGAGCGAAGATGAAAAACAAATACTCAATTTGGGTTTATCTTTCTGTCATGCAAAAAACTTTAACTATCCAAAATTACGTCTCGACATATACAAGGCTGTGAGGAAACTTAAACTAAAAAAATATTTTACTCTGAATAACAAAAAGCAAGTGATGGATACCAGTGAAACTAGCACTGACTGTCTTTTCCCCAATATAACCGAAACTGATGTACATCTCATGGACGATATCCAAGATTTATGGAGTGATCACAGGATACCAGCCAAGAAGTAAATGGCCACACTAACGCTGAATCTAATCTCAAATTGGAGACAATGGTAACCCCCACGTCCTTTAAACCAAAATCTAGTTTTAATCCCATACTCTTGAGAGATTCAATTGACATTTTTCACGAGAATGTGGTCAATGAAACCAAATTGTTGTACAAAAAGATTCAGAATACAAAGGCAAATTATACCAGAAAGGACAAAGGATATCGAGACCTTGTTACCAAGCTACAGAGCAACAAAAACTTGGTAATAAAAAACTCATATAAAGATGGGAATATCGTGTTACAATCCAGAGAATTATTTGAAAGAGGCCTATTCCCAGCTGAACGATCGAACTTGCTACACAAAATGTAATACTGCCAACATTGAAGGCTATATATGACAAACATTACAGAAACTTAATGAAATGGAGAACTAAGGGCTTGTTAACTCAAGATGAACATGATTTTTTAAAAACCCAGCATCCAGTGGTACCCACTATTTATTTTATACCCACGATACACAAGGACCCAGTGAATCCTCCAGGAAGACCTATAATATCGGCGATTGGGGGCATGCTAGAACACATTTCACAATATGTGGATTATTACATACAGGAACTGGTTAAAATGTTGCCCTCTTATGTAAGAGATACCAGTGACTTTCTGCTGAAACTATCAGGATTCAAATGGGAACCAGGGTATTTGCTAATTGCCATTTATGCCTGTTCATTATATAACTGTATTAGACATGAAAATGGAGTGAAAGCATTATCCTATTATCTGACAAACAGAACTACAAACACAGTGAGCCACAATGGAATGTTAATTGAAATGGTTCAATTCTGCTTATCCAACAATATGTTCATGTTTAACAATGTTTTATATCAACAAATGCAAGGAGTTGCCATGGGGGCCAGTTTTTCCCCCAGCTATGCCTGTCTATTGATGGGCTGGTGGGAAGAACAGGTTCTCATGGAGCAACATAGAAATAACATCATTAGCAATGTTTGATTGTGGTTCAGGTACTTTGATGATTTGATGGTGGTATGGAATGGTAGTCAGGAGGAGGCGACCGAGTTCATCAATGGCATCAATCATAATAACCTGAACCTGCAATTTACAGCAACAATTAGTCCAAAAGAAATATGCTTCTTGGATACTTCGATCTACATTGAGCAGGAAAAAATCAAAACCAAACTTTTCAGAACAATCATGGCTGGCAATTCGACATTACACGCCAACAGCTCTCATCCTCATCATCTTATAAAAAGCATCCCCTATGGGGAGATGCTGCGTCTATGACACATACATAGTGAGGATAGTGATTTACACAATGCACAGCTGGCCTGCAAAGAGAGGTTCCGGGATAGGGGCTACTCTGAGAAAACTATAAACAGTGCCATCGAAAAATCATTGAAAAGCTCCCGTAGCCAATTACTGAAACAAAAAACATAACACTAATGCCAACACTGATATAACATCAACATGTGAGTTCAGGATCATAGCTGAATATAACAATCAACGTAGACAGATTAAAAATATCATTGAGAAAAACTGGCCCCTTGTGACTAGCGATAGCGTAATAGGACCATTCCTTCCTTCCAAACCTTCCATCACATATAGCAGGGGACCCTCTATGCGTGATGAGCTAGTGAAAACAAGCCCAGAAACAATCGATGGTACATCATGGCTACAAACACATAGAGGATTCTATAAGTGTAAAAGGAATGTGTATAAAGTGTCTTATGTTGAAGTGGATGCTTGTGTGTGATTGGATGAGGGTATGAGTTTGTATGATTAGAGGTTGATGTGGGTTTTTTATGTAAAATGTATTTATTGACTTATGTATTACCTAAATGAACTGATGAACCTATGGATCACTTTATCAATCACCTTGGATAAAATGTGTGCGAAGAAACTATAAAAAAGAAAATAAAGATTTTGTACATTTATAAACTGGAGTTGAATCTATCCTGTGGCCTGCTCGTCGCTTGTTGGTGAGCTCAATGTTGCGTATTTAAATCCATGGACTCCTTGTGGACCATTTTCCTATATAGGTAGGGTGGACTTGTTCTAGTGTAGTGTAAAAGTTGCAAAGCCTGCCAACATGGCATTCATACTTTGACCTATACAACACCATTTAGCTCCAAACAACACACGATCACCAAACTTCTTACCTGCAAAACGGAATACGCAATCTATATTCTATATTGCTCATGTACTCTCCGTTATGTAGGTAGTACAAAATTATCAGTTCACAAAAGAATATTACAGCATATATGAGCAATTACAAACCAGGACAATACTTAACCTGTGGCTCGTCACTTTCGTGAGAAACATAATGCCGACAAAAAACATCTTCGGTATTTTGTAATAGATTCTGTGCCTGCAAGCAGAAGAGGTGGTGATCGGTAATCTAAATTGAGAAAAAGTGAAACTAAATTTATATTGGAGCTTGATTCAAAACATCCCCATGGCCTGAATATCACGGAGGATCTGCATACTTGCTTAAACTAAGGAGGTGAAAACTTATGTTACACCAATGATTTTAATCTAATCTGAATATGACTTGACAAATGATTTTAATGGGTATATATTTATTGATATATTTATTCATCTATTTATATCTGATTATTTATGTATTTATTTATTCTATTTATCTGTTGAGTCATAATAATTATTATATGCAGCAACTGTTATATGCAGCATATGTACAGGTGTTTTAGCAAATACTGTGTGACATCCAATACAGGACCTTTGGTTACTTTAACATACGTTTAACTTTTGGCATCTAGATTGAAGAATAATTACTGATTGGTACAAAGTAACATAGAGGTATTCATACCGTAATTATGAGCAATCTTATAAATGTGTATCGGATCTAGGGCTCTAGATCCCCCACCATGAACACAATATATGTGTTATATTAAGTGCACTTCTCATAAATGGCAAGTACTTTAGGGTTTGATGGGTATTGAAACCGTAATTCAATTAATTTTATCTAAACCTTGTCACAGAGATAGAACAGTAGATTGTGAACTTTGCACCAATTTGATATTTTGCACATACACATTGCACTTTATTTGATTTGCACTAGCACTTTTCCTTAGACATGTAACCATACATGCCAAAACCATATAATATGCAACAATTCATTGAATGCACCTCAATATCAACTTTGAAATACCTCTTAAATTAAGAAACTAGCATGGGTTGAATGTCATGACTTTGTTACACTTTTGATTTTAGAAAAACAGAGCATGCCAAAAATGTCTCTCGATAAAACCATAGCATGAACATGTTATCGATAAGATTGTGGCCCAAAATGTGGAAGCTAGCTGGTAAATTTTCTGCCAATATTTATATGACTGAAGAGATTTTTGATACCGGGTGCTCCACATGATGACTTACAATGCTTGGTCTAAAGAAACGTATGAACTTCATGAAATTGTATTCATTTTTAAAAAAAAGATTTTTATTGTTATTGCAAGAAGAGCATCATCGTTAGACTTACATAATAAAACATAGAAAAACAAAAATATAGATTACCATTTTGTACATTAAACAGAGGACGTGAATACATAGTTTCAAAATATATTTTTACAAATACAAATTCAAGTTTAGACTTGTCTTATCCAATATCTATATCCCATATTTCAAAAATTAAATGAACGTTCCCCAGATTTTTTCCCTCCCTTTCAGAGCCCTGGGACCTCTTAGTTTTGCTAATGCTAGTTCCATTGTGTAGATTTCATTAATCAAGATCCACCACTCCATTACGCTTGGAGATTCCTTAGAGATCCAGGACCTAGCTATAACTAGACTTGCACAAGCATATACTATAGATATCAGGTCTTTATGATGACAATGGACGTCTTGGATGTCTAATAGAATCAAATGCGCAGAGAGCGACGGAGTAATAATTTGTTTATTGCTTAAAGCATCCGTTATTCCCTTCCAAAATAAGATTAACTCCAGACAAGAAAAAAGCATATGCTCAATACCTGCTGCTTCAAGATTACATTTCAGACATTTGGCTCGATCGTTTGATTGGTTTCCTGATAGCCAACTAGTAATCCTTTGTGGGGTATAATATAGTTGACTAATAGTTCTATATAACTGAAGCCTTAAATTGGATGATTGGACTACCTGATTAATTTGGCAAAGTGAAGCTGAAATTTGATTAGGGCTAATGTTTATTCCTAATCTGTTCGACCATTTAGCGTCTATTTTCCCACAGTCGCCTATCTTACCTAAAATTAGATAGCTATAACTCTTACTTATGAGCGACTTTGTTCTGTCCGAGTACAAACATTTTAAAGTATCTGAATGAACTACTTCTTCAATTTTCATTTTTCGAACAAGAAAGTCTCGGATCTGAATATATTTAAAATACATACCATTGTTTAATTTAAATAAGAGTTTTAATGTAGCAAAGCTCAAGAAGCCACTTGAACCATAGAAATCCCCCAATGTATTAATACAGTGCCCTGCCCATAAGGTCCCTACTCCATCCGAGAAGATACTGGGTAATCCTGGGTTCCCCCATGGTTGAAAAAAACAATTTTAGCAGTTTTCCATGATGTGGGGGCCTTTCCTGATTCACCAATTCCTGGGAGCATATTTTATAGAGCTCTATAGGTAGGCAATCCTCTCCGGCTGCCTTTCTAAGATAGCTGTTTTTATTTCAATTGCTGTTAGTTTTTTAGCTAAGGTGCTTAACAGCTTCATTATCTTGTTGAATAGGCATATGTTTATTGAGGTATTGAGAGATATTATCTTTAGTAGGAGTTTTTTCTGGGGTATATAGATTCTGATAATATTTTGCAAATTGATCTAGAATCTGATCTGGCTGGTTATAGCTACAAGAATCAGAGCCTTTGATTATTTTAATCATTGTTCTAGCTTTCTTGTCTGCTACTTTGTATGCTAACACTTTACCAATTCTATCCCCTCCTTCATAGTGTGCCAGCTGGTATTTATGAATTTTTGCACTATATCTCTTCCTTAGCGTCTTTTTTACTGATGACTGTAATTTCAATAACTCAATGCTTAGCTCCTCAACATTAGCTTTCCCTTGTGTAAGAGCCTCAACTAATTGTTGTTCCACTAGTAGGATGTTAAAGGTAGTTAATTTTATATCTCTCCGATTTTCAGCATTCTTTTTTAAGATATATTGTTGGGCGAAGCCCCTTATGCTACCTTTACAAGCATCCCACACTATATTAATCGTTGCAGAATTAGTATTCAATTCTATAAATTCTTTGATGTGTTCTTTTATTTGTGCAACAAAATGAAGATCTGTAAATAAGTATCTGGGGAATGTGAAATGTCGGACTGTTTGCCTCCGGTCAGTGATAGCAAATTCTAACAGTATAGGGTTGTGGTCCGATGTGACTCTCGGGCAAAGTTCTATATTACAGTTTTCCATGTTTCGATCAGTTGCCCACACCATATCTATTCGGGAACAAACTTTATGAGGTGCCGAGTAGTACGTGTACCCTGCTATGCTAGGGTGTTTTAAACGCCAGACATCCTATAAATCATGTAGCCTACTGAGTTCTACAATTGCAGCGCTAACTTTGCGCATCCTAATTGAAGTACCTTGCCTCGTAGAGTCAATCTTATAGTCCATAACACAGTTAAAATCCCCCATAACCATTAATTCCCCCTCCCATTCCAATAATTCTATACTTAGCTGTTCATACAGCTTAGGTTCATCGATATTAGGCCCATATACCAGACAGAAAACATATTTCTTGTGTTCGAATTGCACCTGAGCGATTGGCCACCTCCCCCGTGTATCAGATGCAGTTTTTATAATTTCCATCATTAAATGTTTCTGTTTTAAAATAGCCACCCCCCGGATAGATGCCCCTAGAGTTGAACAGACCACGAGCTCGTAACCCATTTGAGCCAGAAGTTTTCTATCTTGGTACCCAATATGAGTTTCTGAGATTAGCGCTAAGTGAGGTTTATACATATTTAATTCTTCCTGTACAAGTCTCCTCTTCTGTTTACTATTGAGACCAGCGACGTTCCAGACTATACATCTAATCAAAAACATATCTTATCGTCATATATTTTGCTTTCCTCTGTGTGTAAAAAATATTTTAAAAAATTGATTTAATTTTGTCAGAGTTAACCATCGTTCCTTCTTGCAATAAAATTTTCGCCCTTTTTAACCCACCCCTGACCACAGCCCCTCCCACCCTAGAGTCCCTGATGGGAGAGCACCCCTCTATACCCTGCTGCCGCTGGAGTAGCAGCATAGCAAAGTTGCAGGCAGAGAGGCTGATGTAAGGGTTTGAGACAAGATGGCGGGTTGATGCCACCGTGCGAAGGAAGCAGTGCAGAGAGGCTCCGGACTTCTCCGGCGATGTAAGAGGAAAAGTGGGTTTTTTTCCAAGGAAAACCCGATGAAACCCTGATGCGAAAGGGAATTAAATGAAACCAAGCCAATGGGGTAGAAAATTAAGCGTACTTCGCTTGGGAGTGCCGTCTTGTGGAGGAGCAGCCAGTTTTTTTAAGACGACTACGTGTTCTGAAACGCCGACGCCGACGCAGATGCTCCAGATCTACTGCCGCTGGGGGTGGCAAACACTGCCGGTGTGGAGATTCTTGCGGATTCGTCCGCTTGGTGCTCGTGGGACCAGCTAGGCAGGCCTCGCCTTACTCTCGGCACAATTTTGTATTTGTTCAACTGAGAAGCCACTGCTAAACGGGAAATCGGATTACAGCCAGGACAACACGACGATGGCCCCGAAATTGAACACCCGGTCGACTCGGGTCGGCAAGACGGCAAAAATAGACTCCCCCACGACAGCCACAACTACAATTTCAAAGGTAACGATTGGGGATACCTTTGGCATAGACAATGGGGTTAAAGTGCCTGGGGCTCCCGCGGTAAAGAGGGCAAATGTTCAGGCAGCAACTAAGCAGTTGATACGTCCCTCTGTATTTTCCGCTGAGTTGAAAAGTAGCGATATTCATGGCAGCAATAGAATATCATCTGGGTCTTGCACTGAGGAGGCGGATAGTGCTGGCGAACTCCATCAGGGTTAACTGAGGCACAGATTAATGAGCAAGTAATTATACAATTAAAGAAGTCATAATATCGGCAGAGAATCTCTATAACAAGGACATTGACCAAACCATACATATCTCTCAGGTGCCCCTCGAAGAAGGGACGGCGGTATCTAATGTGGCTGAGAATTTTGATGAAACTGAAGCAGTTGCCACTATGGAGATTTCAAATGGAAAAGGCATCTATAGAGAAGATGGGGAAAGAACTATAAACAATGAAGGTGAGCTAGAAGTGATGAAGACTTTATTATGGCTCCAACACTAGATATTCATGATCCTACTCACACTATTGGTAGTGATGTGGCCTCTTTAGATACACCAAAAGAAATTCTGACAATATCAAATTCAGTTCCATCTGGGTCTGGGTCCGAGAAACACGTTTGTACAACACCTGAGGCTATAGATGCAGCTTGTGCCCTCACGGAAGAGTTAGACTTAGCAGAAGAATGTTTAAACGCTGAATATGAAGAGATGCCGGATGGAGAGGAAACAGAAACTATACATAATAGGACAAATAATATCAAGCCACCTGGTTTAAAAAAGGGGAAAATGAAAGCCAAAGCTAAACAGAAGAAAGTTGTTAGCAATTCCATGATTAAAGACCCTTCTACAATTAATGTGGGGAGAAAAGTGAATAGGGACGAGAGTCCTTTAAGAAAATGGATTCAGGCAAAGGGTGGTGTTAAGAACATGGCTAAGAGACTATCAGGAACAAGCCCTGAGGAATACTCTAACTCAAGAGGTAAAGTAACTGTATCTCTGATATCTGGGAATTTTAGTTCACCTACCTTAGAGCCGGCTACAATCTGCCTGGATGTAACAACATTGGCCGTGGCTGCTGGGCCTATAGCTACAGATATAGCGACTACTATGAATACCAATATCTTGGACCCCATCAGTTTTACGGCTATAACTACTGTACTCGCTACTAACATTTCCACCAGTTTACAACCAGCCACCTCAAGCTTAAGTTCAGTGGCGACGGACACATACATAGACATTAGACTGTTGGATATCCCGGCAGCAGCTACTGTTGGTATTGCCAATACTGATAGTAATTCTCCTCTTGCCAACTCTTTGGTTTTAGTCTCTGACCTCAACGCACCATCCTGTTGGTTTGAGGAGCGATCGGTGCTGGTAGAAACAGATGGGGAAGACCACCCAAAGGCCTCTTCTATTGATTTGATCATGCAGACTCTTATGGCCCAAAGACAAGAAGGGCAACAATACTTTCTGCAGTTGCGAGAGGACAACACTAAACTGCAGACATTTATGGTGGAAGTGTCCAGCAAATTAGGAGGGGTAACGCAGGAGATAGAAGAGGTAAAACAGAGAGTAGTGGAGGTTGAAGAAGGCACCAATAGATCCGAATCGCTAACTAACTCCCATACTGCACGGATATCCAAATTAGAAGCAAAAATGGAGGATATGGGGAATAGGGCGCGAAGACATAATCTCAGACTTTTTGGGATCCCCGAGGGGACAGAAGGGGCAGATCCTAGGTCCTATGTAGTGAAACTATTCCAGAAAGCATTTGTAGATCTGTCAGGCTGGGATTGGGACTCCCAACTACAACAAGTCCATCGACTGCCTCTCTTCCAAAAGAATAAAGATAATAGATATCCAAGACCTCTTCTAATCAATTTTGGAAACTTTTTGCTGAGGGAAGCAGTGTCTCTGAAAGCCAAGCCTAACAACCCTGTAACTGTTGACAATCTTAAATTTTTTGTACGCTCAGATTTGAGCAAAGGCACTATGGACAGACGCTGGGAGCTACGCAAGACGATTGACTCTTTCAAAGCTATTGGATGTACGGTATACTTACAAGAGCCAGCCCGCCCAAAGGTGATTACAAATGGCCAAGCATATTTCTTCACGGATGTAAAAGAGGCGGAACAAGCTTTAGTTAAACTTAGCACCTGATAAAGAGAAAACGAGGCACTAATTTTGGTCATAAAGTGTGACCTCTTCGCTCCTATGTGGCACTTTAGTATATATTAATTAGTAAAGTGTGAATAGCAAAAGAATCTCAAGATGTGTGAACGGGTTTTTGTTATGGTTATTTGCTTACTCATCTTTTCCTCATACAGAAAAATGTTGGTTTTGTTTCGTTATGGAGGTGGTTCATGAAATTTTATTCAAAGAGGTTTTATTCAGGAGGTTTTGTATTTATACAGTTATACAAACAAATTCTGTTTTTATTAACAAAAGAATGAGGTTATTTTGATATTTATTTATTTATCTCTTTAATTGCATATGGTGGCATAAATATGTTTTCTATGTCTATGATACTGTTTGCACATGTGAAACTAATTGATGAGCACCTTTCACTTTAAATAACGGCAACTATGCGTATTCTATGTCATATGATCAAGGCCTGTAGCGGGCTGAAACTCGTAATGGCGAGATTCTGCACCCTGACGAAATAAAGAAACAAATGGCACATTACCGTGGTCTGTTCCGTGTTTTCCTTCCCAAGGACGAGTGATGGTGATTTGGAATATATATATATATATATATATATATATATATATTACCTACTGGCGATAGCCAGTAGGTATATATAGTTAGGATTTTTTTCCTATGGGACTTTTGAAAATTCTATGTCTAATAACTTTGGCGTTTGTGGACGGAATCGGCTGAAATTTTCAGGAAAATGGCACATTTTGTTTCTGAGCAGCTCCTGAAAATTTGGGGGGGGTTCGTCAAGGGGGGGCCGAGAAAAAAGGGGGGTCCCAAAACGCGTTTTTCCCATGTTAATTTCCATAGGGCGGTTGGACTCACTTTTAGCCCGAACGGCTGAATGGATTTCCACGAAACTTGGCAAAATTGTAGGGACTGTTAGCCCGATGTGCCTTTGCTAGGTCTCAATATATGTGCTTCAGTGGATTTTGAGAAATTAACGTTTAAATCAAGATATATATCTGTAACAGCGCTCCGGGCAGCTATCCGGTTAGCGAACCTTTCGCGTATCGGAACTTTGCAAAGCGAAGCTGATTGACTCTCCGGTGTCTGTCAACATTCTAAACAGTCCGGTGCGGCCGCCATCTTGTCTCTCGGTAGGATCGAGAGACAAGAGGAGGCCAAAACAAAGGGGGAAATGAAGGAAAGGGGGCAAGGTAGACCCCTCCTGACCCCCTAGGATTGATGAGGGGGATATTATAGAGCCACGCCGGGCCCAAAAGAAAAAAAAAATCCGATTTTTCGCCGTAGAGACGCGTCTTGGTAAGCGAACCGGGCAGCTAACTGGGCAGCTAACCGGGAAGCTAACCGGCAGTGTAACGGGAGTCTGAGGAGTAGCTGATTGGCTGTCAACATTGTAAACAGTCCGGAGCGGCCGCCATCTTGTCTCTCGGTAGGATCAAGAGACAAGAGGAGACCAAAACAAAGGGGGAAATGAAGGAAAGAGGGCAAGGTAGACCCCTTCTGACCCCATAGGATTGATGAGGGGGATATTATAAAACCACGCGGGGCCCAAAAAAAAAAAAATCCTGAGGAGTAGCTGATTGGCTGTCAACATTGTAAACAGTCCAGAGCGGCCGCCATCTTGTCTCTCGGTAGGATCGAGAGACAAGAGGTGGAAAAAAAAAGGTGTAAATGAATGAAAGGGGTAAGGCAGACCCCTCCTGAACCCCTAGGATTGATGAGGGGGCTATTAAAGTTCCCTGCGGGGCAAAAGAAAAAAAAATTGCGATTTTTCGCGGTAAAGGTGCTTCCTTGTACGTTAACCGGGCAGCTAACCGGCAGCGTAACGGGAGTCCGACATATTGTGTTTTTTGAACGTTTGTGATATGTGCACGTGTGGATTTTGTCTAATTAAGGTTAAAAAAATATATATATATCTTTAAGCGTGTTCTGGCGCGCTTACGTTTTGGGTTTGGTTTGCGCTGCAGAGACGATACGTCACGGTTATGCGATGCATCATGAGGCGTCTCACGGGCTACGTGATACGTCACTTAATAAAGAATATATTTTACAGCTATAGATATTAGCTTTTAAAAAACCAATGAAATTCACAGAAAAAACCATAGGTTATAGACCATATATAGTTAGGAATTTGCATTTACAAAACCTTGAAAATTCACTGAAAAAACCATAGGTTATAGACCATATATAGTTAGGGATTAGCATTTAAAAAACCTTATTTTATTTGCACAAAACCATTGAAATTCCATATATAGTTAGTTGCACTAACTATATATCGCGGACCCGCAATCCACTGCTAATGATGTCACATATTACATCATTCATGACATGGTCAGTGACATCACTGATGACATCACTGATGACATCTCAAATGACATCACTGATGACATCACTGATGACATCTCAAATGACATCACTGATGACATCACTGACATCTCATTTGACATTACTGATTACATCACTGATGATATCATTTATGTGATAATACATCTTCAGACTCTAATATAACCTTAGATACACTCAGTGTAAACAGGCACTCACAGACTGTCACACATCCATGGAGTTACTCACACACCTAGTCAGTCATGCAAAGAATCAATCACATCTCCATTTCCTCAACTATACAGTTATACACACCTTACTTATTCAAACATATACTAACACATATTTACTCTCTTATACAATCCCTGATACAAGTTCACAATGATCCATACAGTCACTCTCACATTCACTGGCTCTTATGTTCAGTTATTTATATATGTCAACTCTCACATGGACTGTGTTTTACATATGTACTTACTTTGACATGTAGCACTGAGATATCCATTCACTCACCAATACACTCATGCACACAGTCAACTGTCCATACAGCTGTTTCTACATGCACTTTTGAACCCATACACCTAGGGAATCAACTGCTCACACATCTATGCACAGAGTCATACACCTCCCAGCCACCCACAAACATACTCAGTCTCCCATACAAATACTTGGGCAACCATTCAATAACCCATATAGTTACTGATATAGCTACTGATTTAAACATGCAGCAGTTTACAGAACAACATATATAATGATTGCCAAATTAAGACACTTTAGTCACTAACCCATGCACTCAGTGAGACACATTTAATCATTCTCTCATACAGTCAGTCATGCACCTACTAAATCCTTCATCCAGACACTTATACATCCACTCATTCTTCAATATGTAAGACATATTTTAACTTTACAGAAACATACAGTCACTGGGTGTTGTCATCAGTGATGTCATCAGTGATGTCATCAGTGATGTCATTTGAGATGTCATCAGTGATGTCATCAGTGATGTCACTGACCATGTCATGAATGATGTAATATGTGACATCATTAGCAGTGGATTGCGGGTCCGCGATATATAGTTAGTGCAACTAACTATATATGGAATTTCAATGGTTTTGTGCAAATAAAATAAGGTTTTTTAAATGCTAATCCCTAACTATATATGGTCTATAACCTATGGTTTTTTCAGTGAATTTTCAAGGTTTTGTAAATGCAAATTCCTAACTATATATGGTCTATAACCTATGGTTTTTTCTGTGAATATATATATATATATATATATATATATATATATATATATATATATATATATATATATATATATATATATATATATAAATATATATATATAGATGTGATCAAGGCTCTGCTTAGTCAAAACACATCTGTGATGTGGCTCAAAAGAAATACATTTACTTTGTTGACTCGTTGGAGTATTCAGTCATCTGCATGCATGCGGGTTCTCACTCCTTCACACATGCACCAGCCCACAAGGGCATTTGGCCACAATTTGACTCATAAGACCATATGGATTTTTGTTTATATATATATATATATCACTGAAAAAACCATAGGTTATAGACTATATATAGTTAGGCATTAGCCTTCAAAAAACCTTGGAAATTCACTGAAAAAACCATAGGTTTTAGCCCTTATATAGTTAGGAATTAACATATAAAAAACCATTGAAATTCCTCCTATATAGTTAGCTGGACATTTTATTGATATAAAACCAATGAAATTCGACATATAGTTAGTTGCACTAACTATATATTTCGCGCATCCGCAATCCAATGCTGATGATGTCACATATTACATCATTCATGACATGGTCAGTGACATCACATCGAAGTGCAAGTGGTTCGTGGTGAAACTTTGGCTGCAGCCCCCTCGCGCCGCCACACGTCACGGGAAAGCAAAGGGTTACTGGCCGGCACGAAGAACCAGACGGGTTCAAAGGCGAAGCGGCTACAGCACCCGGTGAGTGACGACGGCATTCTGGCAGAGGTGGGGAGAGATCAGGCACAACGAAGCAACTCGTGACACGATCCGAGTTGCGTAAGATATATCAACCAAGCAGTTAGTATGTCAGACGAGGCTGTTCGCCAGCGCGAAGCGGCAGCGGAAGAATTGTTCTGTCAAAGACCCATTTCCAGTCCAAATGATGTACCATCTGTAAGCACACCGGCGGGGCCGGATGATAATGAGAAAACGCTACTAAAGAACCTCGAGAAGTACATGCGCTTAGAAATAACTAAGTGGTGGGAGCATTGCTCACTCTCTAAATATGCAGAGGTAGGGAGGGTTCCGAGAGGTCTTCGGATCCTCTTGGCGCCAAGCTATGATAACCCCAACCCTGCAATGTTAAAAGAATGGGCACAGAACAACTTGGAAGCCTCCATGACCTCAGTCCGCATTTTAATTAAATATGCAGCAATAGACCGAGTGGAAATAGTAAAGAAAATCGAAATCATTGAAGAAGAGCTGAAAAAATCTGCCAAGGTTGATTACATCAGAACAGCAAGAACTGCTATTGAAGAAAGACTGCGCAAGCATGAGGAGAAAATCAAACAACGCAAAGCGCATAAGTTTGCCAGGGATGAAGCAGACTATAACAATGGGCAAATTTTCACTTTTGCCCGCAAGTATAATAATGAAAACCGCAAGAAATTCGGGGAACAAAAGGGCAAAAGCAGTGCAGAGCAAAACATACAAAAATCTGCCGCAATTGGAGGAGCAGCAGCGGAGAGCATCAGCTCTGACTCTATTTCCATATCCAGTGAATCAAGCATAGAGAGCGGAGAGAGACCTACACCAGCAATTGTACTTGATGCAGGAGAAGAATTGGATTTTTTAGTAGCAGAGAGACTGAGGTCCTTGAGACCGAGAAAGGACAACAGACCACAGCAAAAAACACAAGGAAAAACAGACGAAGAAAGGAAAGAAGAAAAGCCAACAAACAAAAAAGGAAAAAACAAAAAGAAGAGCAATTGGACAAAGAGGAAGTAGACTTGGACAAAACCATCATTAACTTGTCTAGTGTACCGCTGTCTGAAACTGAAAAAAGACTGTTGTCCTTGGGTCTTAATTTCTGTCCTGGCCACACGTTTAACTACAGCTCCACAAGAATCGATGTCTTTAAGTTCGTGAGAAAACTAAAATTAAAAAAGCATTTCTTCCTGAAAAACGTCAAAGACAAAGACGGGGAGTCACGACAAGATGATACTTCTCATGTGGACAGTCTAGGAATCAGGGCAGCAGATATCCCTGTGTACCTGGACCTTCATGATTTGAATACTGGCGAAGCAGTGGACAGTGACAACGAATGTGACCCATCCACACAAAAAAGAATGAGTAACATCAATTTGCTACAGAAAGGTGCTGGGCTCAGCCCTTTCAAGAAAAAATCCAAATATATCCCCATGATGCCGAGGGATGCATTAGACGCGTTCCACGACTGTGTGGTCGAAGACATCAAAAAATTGAACAAGCAAGTACAGTCTGAGAAATTCAAACAAAGGAAACATGTTGAGAGAAAGAAAAGGGACTATGCCAATCTAATGAAAAAATTGGGAAAAAATAATGAAATCATCATAAAAAAATCGGACAAAGGGGGCAATCTAGTTATCTGGCCCCGGGCAGACTACATCAAGGAGGCTGAACGCCAGCTTGGCAATACTAACTGTTATGAACCATCTAACATCAAAAAATACAAGCAGGCTACAGATTCATTAAAGAAACTGTTAACCCAATTACGTAGTGATGGCCTTATCTCCAATGATGAGTTCAAGTTTATGCACAATGAAACCCCTATTACACCTGTATTTTATTTAATACCGAAAGTGCATAAGTGTGTTCTTCCCACTCCAGGCAGGCCAATCATTTCTGCTATAGGCAGCGCAGCGGAACAGGTTGGCCAATACATAGATTTCTTTTTGCAAAACCATGTAACTACACTGCCTAGCTATGTCAAAGATACTGGTGACTTCCTCGGTAAAATTAGGAACATTCAATGGTCAGAAGGGATGTATTTAATCTCTTTAGACATCGAATCATTGTACACCAGCATAGACCACCAGGCAGGACTGTCAGCTGTTAAATTCTTTTTGGACCAAAGACCGTGCGAATTTTACCAGCACAATAAGGCTATAGTCAGCATGATGCAGTGGTGTCTCCACAACAACTTCTTTCTTTTTGGAAAGGAGTTGTTTAAACAACTAAGGGGTGTGGCCATGGGAGCTTGCTTCTCCCCCAGCTATGCGTGCTTGCACGTTGGCTGGTGGGAGGAGCAGGTACTTAAAAAAGACTATGCTGCCATTTGGGAGGGAAACATCATGCACTATTATAGATTCATCGATGATATTTTCATGGTGTGGAAGGGCAGTAAAGATAAGGCGGTGGAATTCATCAACAACATCAATAACAACAATTTGAATCTCCACTTTACCCACCACATTAATAGTTCCCATTTGGAATTTCTTGATGTTAAGCTATACATAGCCAATGGCAGTATAGAGAGTACATTATTCAGAAAGCCCACGGCTGGGAATGTTACACTCCATGCCACAAGTGCCCATCCCAGACACTTGATAGCCAGTATCCCCTACGGGGAACTGCTACGCTTGAAGCGGATATGCAGCACGGAAGCTGAATTTAATATCTGTGCAGCAGAATCCATGCGTCGTATGAAGGCTAGAGGCTATTCGGACAAAATGGTAACATCAGCCTTAGCTAAGGCCTCCACTAGATCTAGAGATAGCTTGCTACCTGATCCTGAAAACACAGAACCTGCATCACAAGATCTAGCTGTTCCATCCAGAGTATCGGGGGTAGCTGAACAGGTCCAATGTCCAAGACTGATCACAGCATTTAGTGAGAACGAGCGCAATATTAGATCCATCATTAATAAGAACTGGAGAATAGTTCTTACTGATCCAGTTCTAAAAACCAGCTTACCATCCAGCCCTACTATAACATTCAGTAGAGGTAGAAACATGCGAGCGGAATTAGATCCAACTAGCCCCGAAATCAGAACTAGCTCTATTTGGTTAAAACCCAAAGATGGCTTTTTCAAATGCTCCTCGTGCCGGGCGTGTAAGTTTGGGATCAGCACCACAGAATACAACACCCCATTTAGCCCTACACCACATAAGATAATAGGTAACTATAACTGCAAAACCGAATTTGCAGTATATGTTCTTACCTGTACTTGCGGGCTAAATTACATTGGGAGCACGAAGCTACAGGTACACGAGAGAATACTTCAACATCTCCGTGCCATCCTTCATAGTGATCCTAATTATCCGGTGGCACGCCACTTCAAACAAGTTCATAATAACAACTTAACTTGTTTGAAATACTTTGTGGTATCCGCAGTTCCCAAACCACGTAGAGGGGGTAACCGAGAAGCCTCGCTGAGAAGATTAGAGACTAAATTTATCCTAAACTTCGACAGCAAGTGCCCTAACGGTTTGAACAACACCGAAGACATGTACACATGCCTGTAAATCGATACTCTGTGTGCAGCCCCCATACTAATTGTGTAACATACTGTACATCATTTGGATCAGAAATTGAATGTATTTCTCAAGTAAATCGTGTTAATATCTTCCGATTTATTGAACGTGTTTAGTCATATTCATAACCAAACTACAGACATAAACTGTCCTTGGGTATATGAATTATGATAACCTATTTTATATATTCTTTTCACCTCACTTTTTGTCACTATGGTAGAGATACTGTATCATGTCTCGTATCAGTCGAGGTTATGGTGATTGATGCTAATGTATCTTTTCACTAGGTTTAACACATTTTACACGTAACTTATTATTTACACTGGGTATCTATGGTCTGCAGAAAAATCTAATAATGCAGCTTCTTCATGCACTGAGCCTTGTATATATTCCTTCTTCCCTTTTTGTCACGGAAGTCACAACTCATAGCATAACAACATGCATTTAAGCAGTTATAAGTGAATTATAGCAGTGTTTCTAGGTGTGTTTGGATTTATCCAGGAATGTTGGCATAACGCTATTGTTGCATTAAGTACTCTTGAAATTGTACTAATCATAATTTCATAACTACTAACGCTTTAATATTGCAAATGAATTCCCCAATGTACATATTTTGGAATTGTAGCATCAAGGTTTTTTTGAAAATGAATTTAGTCTTGATGGAATAGCGTTAGTTCATTGATGCATTACACACCATTAAGTCTTTCTGCTATGTCCGTTGGTTTGTTCTCTGAACATGTGACCTCAGTGGGAAGGGCATTTTATTTAAAAATGGCATCTATTACACACAGCCTTTATGTGAACAAGGGCGCCTGAGCCCGAAACGCGTCATCTGTCGACTGCTGTTTGGTCAATTAAAACATCTTGCCTGAATTCAGAAGTGGTTCGTGTCTCTCTCTTCGCCGCCGGGGGTTCTCTGGTGGAAGTGGAAGGAGTACTTGTTCGGAATATATATATATATATATATATATATATATATATATATATATATATTACCTACTGGCGATAGCCAGTAGGTATATATAGTTAGGATTTTTTTCCTATGGGACTTTTGAAAATTCTATGTCTAATAACTTTGGCGTTTGAGGACGGAATCGGCTGAAATTTTCAGGAAAATGGCACATTTTGTTTCTGAGCAGCCCCTGAAAATTTGGTGGGGTTTCGTCAAGGGGGGGCTGAGAAAAAAGGGGGGTCCCAAAACGCGTTTTTTGCATTGAGTTTTCCATAGGGCGGTTGGACTCACTTTTAGCTCGAACGGCTGAATGGATTTGCACGAAACTTGGCAAAATTGTAGGGACTGTTAGCCCGATGTGCCTTTGCTAGGTCTCAATATATGTGCTCCAGTAGTTTTTGAGAAATTAACGTTCAAACCAAGATATATATCTGTAACAGCGCTCTGGGCAGCGATCCGGTCCGCTTACTTTTCGCTTATCGGAACTTTGCGCGCAGAAAGCTGATTGGCTCTCCGGTGTCTGTCAACATTCTAAACAGTCCGGAGCGGACGCCATCTTGTCTCTCGGTAGGATCGAGAGAGAAGAAGAGGTGGAAAACGAAGGGGGAATTTAATGAAAGGGGGCAAGGTATCCCCCTCTTGACCCCCTAGGAATGTTGTTGGGGTTATTAAAGGGTCCCGTGGGGAAAATAAAAAAAAAAATGATTTTTCACGGTAGAAGCGCGGCCGCGAACTGGTAGCGAAACGGGAATTCGCCATTTTGTGCTTCGTAAATTAAATTACTAGTTATAAGTGGGTGCGGGAGACGTATCCTAATCCCCTATGTTTCCTGAGGGTGGGTGAGGAGGCTGATATATGTTGATACATCTCTTCCAGCGGCTGTGCGTGAGCTTTTTTTTTTTTTTTGCTGCGTGACAGTCCGGAGCGGCCGCCATCTTGTCTCTCGGTAGGATCGAGAGAGAAGAAAAGGTGAAAAACTAAGGGGGAATTTAATGAAAGGGGGCAAGGTATCCCCCTCTTGACCCCCTAGGAATGTTGTTGGGGTTATTAAAGGGTCCCATGGGGAAAATAAAAAAAAAATGATTTTTCACGGTAGAAGCGCTTCACGGGCCGCGAACTGGGCCGCAAACTGGTAGCGAAACGGGAATTCGCCATTTTGTGCTTCGTTAATTAAAGTAGTAGGTATAAGGGGGTGCGGGAGACATATCCTAATCCCCTATGTTTCCTGAGGGTGGCTGAGGAGGCTGATATATGTTGATATATCTCTTCCAGCGGCTGCGCCATCTTGCCTTTTTTCGAATGCCACAATTTTGTCGTGCACGGCAGCCATTTTAGATGCCAGGCTGGTCCCAGGCTATCACCTACCCCTGCGGATGTAGTTTATGGCCCCAGCTGTAGAGAATTCAGACATGCCAATCCTCCTGATTCAGGCGTGTGAGTACTGATTTCAGTGCTAGTCTCCCGCCTCCCGATTTCTGCAAGCAAAAACCCGGGGGCATATTACGAACAACTAGCGATAATTTTTGTCTCTAACTTGTTTAGAGACAAAAATTATCGCCGCACATCGGCGATTTTTATCGCAGATAAACCTTGCTATTATCGCAGAAAAGTCAGCGATATTCATGTATTATCGACCTAATGCTCTTAGCCATGTTATCCACCTCCCATTGGATAACATGGCTAAGAACTGCTCAGGGCAGGTGTTAGATTTTGGAGATATTCGCGCTTAGCGCGAATATCTCCAAAAGTTGGTAATAGAAGGTAGCGATGTTAGGGACTGTTTCTAGTCGCTAACATCTTGGCACGCCACTTTGCATGTCATTAGTGATAAGTATCACTGACATGCAAAGCGGGGCCCAAGATGGTCGCTATCTCCTTTTAGCTGTCACTAACTGGTGTTAGCGACAGCTTGATAATAGGGAAATAATTTTATCTCCGCTTTCATGGCTTTTAAAGCCAAAAAAGCGGAGATAAACCCCCTTGATAATATGCCCCACGATTCCTTGGGGGTTTCAGCTGACAGGGCTTGGTATTGTGTTACATGGTAATTTTTCCAGGAAACGTCAGAGGGTCGATGCAGGGGTTCTAGAAGAGGTGATAAACCATTTAAGCCTCATGAACAAGCGCATGGTCTTTTAAAGATTTGTGAAGTACTCGGGGCGGCGGTGTGTGTGTGCCCTCTTTCAGGAGCGGGCGGGGGGGCACTGCCAGCAACTTGCCAGGTCAGGTAGTGTTCAACACGTGCATCACCCTTTCTCTGTCTGCTATTGCGCTCCATGCTTCGGAAAGGTAAGAAAAAGAACGTGCATTTGAGTTTGAAATGTCCGATCCTGCAGCAGCACACTTCCAAAGCCCACACATGACAATAACCCGATTCAAAGCCCCATTCACCCGTTTTTAAAAAAATAGATAACACTCCAACAAAGTAAGGTTATAAAACTTTATTAACTTTTAACGATAATGAACAGAACAAAAACATTTAAACATTTATTAACACAAAAAGCAACAATGGTTAGAAGCTGTCTTTTGTGCGAATAGTCCCAAGGCAGCACAACGTGCAGAGTTCTGGACGGCACCCAGGTGATGTCGCCTGGGTGCCGCACTGGTTTAGGGATCCTACAATGCTGCTCCGAAAATTGGCGTGGGGCGTCCCGGGTGGGGCGGGGGGAGGCCTCGTCAGTAGCGGTCTGTTGTGCGAATAGTCCCAAGGCAGCACAACGTGCAGAGTTCTGGACGGCACCCAGGTGATGTCGCCTGGGTGCCGCACTGGTTTAGGGATCCTACAATGCAGCACAGAAAAACAGCGTGGGGCGTCCCGGGTGGTGCGGGGGGAGGCCTCGTCAGTAGCGGTCTGTGTCCAGTGTCACATGGCTGACACAACATGTACGACAGGCACCCAGGTGATGTCCAGTAAACTGCCGCACTGGTTTTGGTATCCTACAATGCTGCTCCGAAAATTGGCGTGCGGTGGCCCGGGGGGGGGGGGGGGGGAGGCGGCCTGAACGGGCCTCCCCAGGTGGCGGCCATCTAGCTGATTTGCGCTCGCTCTTGCGGCCACAGCGTCTCGCTCACCATGTTGTGGAGTTGCTCCCACTCTTGCAGTGCAGCGATAGGCGGCTGCCACATGGCTGTCAAAATGGCGGACGGATCTTCGGTTTTGGGCCTGGTCCACTGAAATGGCCCTGGGACACCTTGGAAGTCGGACGCTTGCCTGCTAGGGCTTGGGCTCCATTCTCGAAAAGCGTCCCCTCAGCCGTGAAGATTGTATAAAAGTCTTGGGGGCCCCCGACTCCCGCAGGCTTCCGGTGGGGAGCGGCTGCCATGATTGCTCGCGGAATGACCACGACGGAGCCACGAGATGGTGGTGCTCTCATGCTGACGCCAGCTTCAGTCTGAATGATCCAGAAACAAGGTGGGGCTTTCATCGTTTGGGAAAAAAAAATGTTCTAAACCAATGAAAAGTGTTATTTTTAGGTCATATGACCAAGCCTTCCATCTTTAGGAAACCAAAAGTAAAATGAACCAATGAAAAGTTTTATAAACAAGTCACATGACCTGTTATGCGACATAGGGCTACAAAAAGCGTAGAAAATCCGTTGGCACGTGAGGCGGCGTCAGTAGCGGACCGATGTGCGAATAGGCCGAAGGCAGCACAACGCGCCGAGATCCGGATGGCACCGAGGTGGTGTCCAGCAAATTGCCGCACTGGTGTGGCCATCCTACAATGCTGCGCCGAAAGACGGCGTGTCCAGCTGAATTGCGGTCACTGTTGCGGTACAGTGACTCGAACGCGCCGAGATCCGGATGGCGCCGAGGTGGTGTCCAGCAAATTGCCGTACTGGTGTGGCCATCCTACAATGCTGCGCCGAAAGACGGCGTGTTCAGCTGAGTTCCGGTCACTCTTCCGGCACAGTGACTCGAACGCGCTGAGATCCGGATGGCACCGAGGTGGTGTCCAGCAAGTGGCTGCACTGGTGTGGCCATCCTACAATGCTGCGCCGGAAGTCGGCGTGGGGTGCCCCGTTGGCTTATGAGGTGATGTCAGTAGTGGACTGATGTGTGAATAGGTCGGAACCAGCACAAGGCGCCAAGATCCGAATGGCAAGTCCTGGATGTTGAGTGCCTCAGTTGAGATTTCTGAGCAGTGCTTGTAGAACTGTCTGAAGCTTATTTGCACCTGCTGCAGCTTCACTAGGTCCGGCGGAACTTGTTGCCTTTTCCTTTCTGCTTCTTTTCCTACAATGCGTTTCTTCTGAAGACACGACCAGGTCCCTGAATGTGTGCAGGGGGACGCTATTGAATGAATGAACGCGCCGAGATCTGGATGGCACCGAGGTGGTGTCCAGCAAATTGCCGCACTGGTGTGGCCATCCTACAATGCTGCGCCGAAAGTCGGCGTGGGGTGCCCCGTTGGTTTATGAGGTGATGTCAGTAGTGGACCGATGTGTGAATAGGTCGGAACCAGCACAAGGCGCCCTGCACTGTTGAGCCTTTTTCAATGTCTGTTTTTTGTTCTTTCCCCTCCATCAAAAACAAAACAAAAATACAAGGCGCCAAGATCCGAATGGCAAGTCCTGGATGTTGAGTGCCTCAGTTGAGAGTTCTGAGCAGTGCTTGTAAGACTGTCTGAAGCTTATTTGCACCTGCTGCAGCTTCACTAGGTCCGGCGGAACTTTTTTCCTTTTCCTTTCTGCTTCTTTTCCTACAATGCGTTTCATCTGAAGACACGACCAGGTCCCTGAATGTGTGCAGGGGGACGCTATTGATTGAATGAAAATGGCGGCTTGACACAAAGCTGACTCAAGCGTTACTGTTGGTGCTATACAGACAAAAATTGGTTTTCAGTTTGTACATTCTTCAGGTTTTTTTTTCCATCCAAGTCTGATTGAGAGTTTGTAGAAAAATGGCTTCAGATTTTCCACATACTACTCTTCAACATTCTTCCTAAATGTAACAATGTGAAACTCACTAGGAGAACGGCTGTTTCTGTTTCCTTTCAAAATGCTGCCACCAATATTTTCTGAATGGAAGACACCATCTTGTAACATAAAGGGCCGAAAGGGGTTCTGGTCTGGCCGATGGTTGGTGGAGACATTTTGACTATATCTTGGACCTGCCCGGCCTCGCCCAAAATGGCGCCGGTATAAATGGGACTCGTAACTCTTTGCCCGCAAATGTATATCTAGAAAATGTTATTGTAAGTGGCCCTGTCGTATTTTAATTACAAAATGTACGTCCACCGATTCCGCAACTGTTAGACACCTTTGTTCTTGTCACCTAATGGCCCGCTCGTTACGTTCTTCTACAGTGTAAATGTCTCCTCATCATATACGATTTGAGTTTGCTCCGTGGCCGGCCCACGTGGTTATAGGCCCGTATTTGTATACTGACATTTTCACAATAAAGGTTTTTAAAACAAAACACGGTAGTAGTATTTTCATTTGTAAAGTTTTTACTTTTAGTGACTGTTTTCGAATCAGTAAAAGGCAAGTGAAATAAAGCAGTCCAATTACATGACGGATAAAAGGTATAATATGTAGGAACGCAGTAAAGATAAATGGTCAAGGGCAGTTGTGTTTTTCATGTCTGCAACATAAAGTGATCGATAAGAATCTGATAATCAGGCGTATCGGCGACTAAGACAGCAGGCCGAATCTCTTTTACTCAACGGCTCCGTCATGGAAGGAAGAAACGCCCTTTTTCTCGAAAAAGGAATATATTTTACTTGCAAGACAGTTGTAAATTTTCCGGGAAAGTACATTAGCCTGGAATATTATAACATATGTTTGAAAAAAAAATATTGTTCGAAAAAAATAAAAAGCGTAATTTTTAGGTCATATGACCAAGCTTTTCATCATTAAATTAACAAAAGTAAAATGAACCAATGAAAAGTTTTATTAACAAGTCACATGACCTGTTATGCTTACGTTACGCGCTGCGCGCCGCGCCTCGGATCCCTTCCGGGTGCGCTAACGCAGCGTGTCATAAAACGCATTACGCGACAACGTAGGTCAAGAATATAGTCTAAATGTCTCCACCAACCAGCGTTCAGAACACAACCCCTTTCAGCAGTCCAAAAAGTTCTGTTAAATGACAACAGAGGGGACAGGCAACAAGAACCATCAGTCAAAGAGGGGAGGGCAAGTTCTTCCCTTCCGGGTCATGTTGGGGCGCTACCGGAACTGATCGAATTGGTAGTCTACAGTGTTTCTGGATGTTTCAGACTAAAGCTGGCGTCAGCATGAGACCACTACCATCTCGTAGCTCCGTCGTGGCCATTCCACGAGCAATCATGGCAGCCGCTCCCCACCAGAAGCCTGCGGGAGTCGGAGGCCCCCAAGACTTTTGTAGAATCTTCACGGCTGAGGGGACGCTTTTCGAGAATGGGACCCAAGCCCTAGCAGACAAGCGTCCGAGTTCCAAGGTGTCCCAGGGCCATTTTAGTGGACCAGGCCCAAAACCGAAGAGCCGGCCGCCATTTTGAGAGTCCTGTGGCAGCCGCCTATCGCTGCACCGCAAGAGCGGGCGCATCTCAACTACATGGTGAGCGAGACGCTGTAGTCGCAAGAGCGGGCGGAAAACAGCTGAATGGCGGAAGAGGCACAGTGTAGCAAAAGCGGGCGGAATGGCAACTAAAACGATAAAGGGGCGCCTCACTACAGCTTGTCTTCAGGTCAAACGGATTGTGGGACAAGGTCCAGAATTGAAGAGTCATCAAAAGGCAAAAAGTACCGCCGGACCCCGGGAGCCGGCCGCCTATGTCGGGGGCGATCTCAGGCTACACCAGTGCTATAAGACTTGGGGAGGGTGTCGGAGCCAAGCGTCTTCTCCGAGTCCATGGCCATCACAGCGCCCCTCAGGGGCCTCCGTCAAGCTGTTTAGGAAGGTAACATATGACATTGTTTTCTAATGCAGTCAGGTCCACAAACGACACTCACTTACTTTGAGAATAGTGAAGCTGCAGTAGGTGGAAATAAGCTTCAGACAGTGTTACAAGCGCTGCTCAGAACTCTTAACTATGGCACCCAACATCCAGAACTTATGCTATTTGAGAATGGTAGTGACATCGAAGCATCTCAGGGACCAAAACCATTAACGTACTTTCACGTATGAAAATCTTACTTGGGGAGGGGGCAGGAGCGAAGCGCCCCCTCCCAGTCAGCGCCACCACACCGTATGTTGAAAATCTGAAGCCATCGTTCTACAAAGTCAACCAAACTTGGATTGAAAAATCTAGAAAAATGTACAAACTGAAAACCAGTTTTGGTCTGCATTGCATCAGTAACAACGCTTGAGTCAGCTTTGTGTCAAGCCGCCATTTTGATTCAACAAAGCACAGGCATTGAAAAAGGCTGAAATTTAGAACTCTAAACTATGGCACCCAACATCCAGGAGCTTGCTATCCGGATCTTGGAGCCTTGTGCTGTTTTCGATCTATTCACACATCGGTCCACTACTGACATCATCTTATAAACCAACGTTATGTAAATAGTTTTTTAATAAAATGTTTTACCCTGTTTCTTTGCTGGTGTGTTGTCTATATTTTTAATATTTGCATAGGGTTTGTCATTATTTTGTGCGGGATGGGTGATGGAGCCGAGCTGTCTTGCAGCCCTCATGGTGTGGAGCTCAGTTCATCTCACTATTTTCGTATTTCTCAAGAAGGGTTGTTCCTAATATTTCTATTTTAGCGAGGTCAAAAAGAGATCCAATTAGTGGCCTACTGATTTTGCTCGATTACTTTTATTTTTTTACACGATTTTTCACTATCTGCAAAGACTAAACAGAGTATTGCGACTTTGTGCTTGTTTGTAAATAGAGAATGATCCAAAGAGAACCAATTCTAAAACAGTAAATGCTTGGACAACAATCAATCAAATGGAGAGACAAGGAGGTACGACGGATTACAACGGGGGTAAAGGCCTGCGTTAACTACCCTTCTGTATCTGCAAAGAGAGAGTACTACTAAGGCAAAAGAGGGGAGGGGGGGGGGCAGCGTTCAAAGCACATCAGCGTGCATAAATACGAAAATGTTTTTATCTATCACGTACTTGACATTTTAAAGCTTTTCATATTTGCTATTAAAAAACCAATGAAATTCACAGAAAAAACCATAGGTTATAGTGGATATATAGTTAGGAATTTGCATTTACAAAACCTTGAAAATTCAATGAAAAAACCATAGGTTATAGGCCATATATAGTTAGGAATTAGCATTTACAAAACCTTATTTTACTCGCATAAAACCATTGAAATTCCATATATAGTTAGCTAACTATAAGCGCTAACTATATATCGCGCACCCGCAATCCACTGCTGATGATGTCACATATTACATCATTCATGACATGGTCAGTGACATCACTGATGACATCACTGATGACATCTCAAATGACATCACTGATGACAACTCAAATGATATCAATGATGACATCTCAAATGACATCACTGATGACATCACTGATGACAACTCAAATGACATCACTGATGACATCTCATTTGTCATCACTGATCACATCACTCATGTGATAATACAATGAACCTCTTCAGACTCTAATATAACCTTACATACACTCAGTATAAACAGACACTCACAGACTGTCACTCATCCATGGAGTTACTCACACACCTAGTCAGTCATGCAAAGAATCAATCACACCTCCATTTCCTCAACTATACAGTTATACACATCTTACTTATTCAAACATATAATAACACATATTTACTCTCTTATATAATCCCTGATACAAGCTCACAGTGATCGATACAGCCACTCACACATTCACTGGCTCTTATGTTCAGTTATTTATATATCTCAACTCTCACATGTATTGTGTTTTACATACGTACTTACTTGCACATGTAGCAATGAGAAATCCATTCACTCACCAACACACCCATGCACAGTCAACCGCCCTTATAGCTGTTTCCACATGCACTCTTGAACTCATACTCCTAGTGAATCAACTGCTTACACATCTATGCACAGAGTCACGCACCTCCCAGCCACCCACACACACACTCAGCCTCCCATTCAAATATTTGGGCAACCAATCAATAACCCATATGGCTACTCTTATAGCTACTGATCAACACATGCAGCAGCTTACACAACAACAAACATACTGATGCACGAATTAAGACAGTTTAGTCACTAACCCATGTACTCAGTGAGACACATTTAATCACTCACTCATACAGTCAGTCATGCACCTACTAAATTCTTCATCCAGACACTTATACATCCACTCATTCTTCAATATGTGAAACTTATTTTAACTTTACAGAAACATACAGTCACTGGATGTTGTAATCAGTGATGTCATCAGTGATGTCACTGACCATGTCATGAATGATGTAATATGTGACATCATCAGCAGTGGATTGCGGGTGCGCGATATATAGTTAGCGCTTATAGTTAGCTAACTATATATGGAATTTCAATGGTTTTATGCGAGTAAAATAAGGTTTTGTAAATGCTAATTCCTAACTATATATGGCCTATAACCTATGGTTTTTTCATTGAATATATATATATATATATATTTATTTTTATTTTATTTATTTATTTTGAAAGTTTTATATAGCGCGAACAAGATCTTCGCAGATATCAGAGCGCTTTACAGAGGGGGGAGCATGTATACGCAGATACATCAATCAAGTAAAAGGTACATTGAGGTGATAACATAAAACAATCAATAAGTCAATTTCAGAATCGAAATAACAATACAAAGGGTTCGACAAGTAGTACAGATGAGTATCAAGTCTTTGTAGTTTATCTCCAGTAGTGGTTCAAGTGTATTTAGCCATGAGGATCGCTTTTACTTCTTTCTTGAAAAGTATGGTAGAGGTGATGAGCCTGGTTTCAGGGGGGAGCGAGTTCCAAATCCTGGGAGCCATTCCTGAGAAGGAGCGTTTATAGGTTTTTTCCTTGCGGAATCTTTTAGGCTTTAGCAAAAGATTATTTGTACCTCTAGTGTTTCTGGAGCCTCCAGAAATCGTCAGCTTCTGAGCGAGGTATGTAGGTGTGCTCAGGTGGACAGCCTTGTGCGTCAGACAAGCGATTTTCAGGTGTATTCTGGCTTCAAACGGCAGCCAATTCAGGGATTTGAAGTCAGGGGAAATGTGTGAGTGTTTTTTTGATCCAGTGATAAGTCTCGCTGCGGCGTTTAGAGAGGCCCTGATGGGTGCCGTAGTGGCTAGGGGGAGACCGCAGAGGGCGGTGCTGCCGTATTCTATTCGAGGTATGACTAGCGATTGTACCGCAGTTTGGAAGTCTTTGGTTGGAAGGAAAGGTTTAAGTTTCCTAAGGGTGTTGATTTGGTAGTTCGCTCCCTTAGTTGCTTTGTTGATGTGTTCCTGCATGCTGAGATTGGTGTCAAGTGTTATGCCCAAAGATTTCGCTGAGTCCACGATGGTGGGTTGGACATTGAGTGCCGTTAGGTCTTTAAGCCACATTTGTGCGGTAGTGCTCTTCGCGGGTGGTGAGATCAGAAGGAACTCTGTTTTAAGGGCATTGAGTTTCAGATGATTGGCGGCCAACCACGATTGGGTGCTTCTGATCGTTGAGTTCAAGAGCGTGATGTCTTTGGGTGATTGTAGTTTGAGATAGAGTTGAGTGTCGTCAGCATACATGTGGAAGTGTATATTGGATTCTTGCAGCAAGGTGGTGAGAGGTTCCATAACTAGGTTGAACAAAGTTGGGGATAGGGAGGATCCTTGTGGTACGCCTAGCGATACAGGTCTTGGTGCAGACATCAAGTTGTTGCTCTTGAATTTCTGCGACCTGTTATGCAAAAAGGACGTGAACCATTTGAGCACAGTTCCAGATAGGCCCATTCTCGTGTTTAGTAGTTCGATTTAGCTCTCATGTTTGACAGTGTCAAATGCAGAGGAGAGATCAAGGAGGATGAGGAGGCAAGTATCGTTATGATCTAGGATTTGGAGGGCGTCGTCGATTATGTGAGTCATAGCAGTTTCAGTACTGTGATTTGCTCGGAAGCCTGATTGATGAGAGTTGAGGAGATCAAACTGAGTAATGTGTTTAGTTAATTGTGTTTGTGCGCATTTTTCCAGCAGTTTGGCAAGAGTCGGAATGTTGGTAATGGGACGGTAGTTGTTTAGGTCAGAGGGGTCAGCTGTAGGTTTCTTTAGCAAAGGTGTGACTTGACCAACTTTGAGGGAGTCGGGAATGATCCCTTGTTGAAGTGAGCTGTTAATGATTTTGGTCCAGAGTGGAAGGAGCGACGGGGTAAGGACTTTGACAGCGTTAGCAGGAAGGGGGTCCGTGAGGTGATTGGAAGGTTTCAGAGTGCTGAGCAGTTTGCCAATTTCTTCCTCCGTGTAGGTGAGAAAGGTTGACCAGGTGGCATTGTTTTTTGGTGTAGTGGGTGCTATGCGGTGGGGTTTGGGATAGAGGCTTGCGTCTATGAGGAGGTCATTCTTTATGTTGTCAGTTTTTTGGTTAAAGAAGGAGGCGAAGTCCTCGCAGGAGGGAGCTTCGCACATAGTGTTGAGATGTTGGGGTTGTTCTTTGGTTTGTGTTCGGATAAGCTCAAACAGCTTTCTCGGACGATTTTTGGCTTGGTCAAGCTGACGGCTGAAGAAGTCTGATTTTGATCGTTTTATTTTCCTGAAGTAGGCGTTTCTCCTTTTCTTCAGGTTTTTTAGGTTCAGTGCGGAGGGAGATGATCTTCTGGTGCGCTCTGCCATTCGCATGGCGCGTCTATCGTCATTGAGACTCCCGTCGTACCAGGGATTGGACATTTTTGTGGTGGCTTTTTTTAGTTGCAAGGGTGCGACTTCATTAATTATTGAGGTCATAGTGTTAAGATAGTGATCAGTCAAGGATTGGACATCTTTAACGCCAGCAGGAGGAAGTAGTACGTTGCAGCTTTTGGGGGGCAGAGAGTTTGAGATTAATTTTTTCATGTCTCTTTTCCAGACTTTGGGCCTGGCGGGTTGAACGGGGTTAAGTTTAACTTTTTCATTGATGAAGAATGTGATGGTATGATGGTCCGACCAATCACAGGGTTGGATCGATTTGAGTTTGATAGTGGCCTCTTTGGAGATGATGAGGTCGAGGATAGAGCCTTTCTTGTGTGTTGGACTGTTGCAAATTTGAGTGAGGTCAAGGGCGTTAAGGAAGTTCTTCAGACCTTTTACCACCGCATCATTATGATCGTTCCAGTGGAGGTTGAAGTCACCAAGGTATATTTGTGTGAGTTGTCGCCCGGAGTTGGCTGAGATCATGTCCATGATTTGTTGGGAGAAGGTAAGGTTGTCACCAGGTGGGTGGTAAATGCCATGCAGAGTGCAGATCGGTTTGTCCTCACTGTGAATATCAAGGCAGATATATTCACAGGAAGTTGGGGAGGGTAGGGAAGGGGAAGTTACTTTCAAGACAGAGAGGTTGCTCCTGTATATACATGCGATTCCGCCACCTTTTTTATTGCCAGACCTGTCAAGTCTAGTGATGTGGTAGTTGGGGGGGACCAAAATGTCCATTATAGGTGTAGAAGATTCTGTTAGCCATGTTTCAGTCATGATGATTAAGTCAAGATCCCATTTTAGGATGAGATCGGCGATAGCGGCGGAGTGTCTAACGGCTGATCTGCAGTTGAGGAGAGTGCATTTGAGACGGGGTGTGTCGAGGGTGGAGGGTTGTTCTAGAGCGAGGGGGACTTTACTCAGGTTACTATGGATAGCGATTCTGTTGTTCAGCGTGGGGGGTCTAAGGGGATTAGATTGAATCGTGGGAATGGCAGTGAGAGTGTCGGGTGTGTTGCTATGGGGAGCTGAGTCATAGGAGCGGAGGAGGGTGATTGTGTCTAGGTCCGAGAGAGGGTTGCAGGAGCGATGGGGGCGGTTTTCACGATTGTGAACAGGGATTGAGGTCCAGTGCGGTGGTGGTCGAGTGCGAGAGTTCGCCGCCCGAATGGAGGACCAGTTGGGAGCGGAGATGATGGAGGAGGCGCGTGAGTGGTGTCTGGGATGTGTGCTGAGTATTTGTTTGATGATGTGGATGTCCTGTTTGATCTGGTGGAGGGTGTTGGGTGAAGGGTGACTGGAGCGTGATAGACAGAGTAGTTGTTGTTTGATGATGTCCATGTCTTCTTTGAGCTGGAGGAGAGAGGCCGTAATGTGGTCCCCTGTGGGAGATGTGTTGGAGGTGAGGATGGGAGGCTCGGTCGTGGGTGACAAAGGGGAGAGGTTGGTAGTGTGGATGAGAGTATTGGTGGTAGGCGTGGAGTGTAGGGTGGAGGATGGGCGTTTATTAGTGGTGAAGGGGGTGGAGGTTGGGTAGTGGGGGGTGAGACTGGGGGGCGTAGTGGGATTGTAGATGGTACTTTTTTGAAAGGGTGGAGTTGAGTTGATGGAGGTGGTGTGTTCTGTGTGATTGGTTAATGGGTGGAAGTGGGGGCTGAGAATGGGGGGGGATAAAGGGTGGGGTTTGCATTTATGTGTGTCAGTTCGATGTTGATCGAGGTTAGACGGGTTGCGGGTGGGAGCTGTGGTATCAGGGGTGTGAGGAATGAGGATGAGAGGAACGGGGATGAGGGCTGGTGTGTGGGGGGAAGGGGTGGGGTAGTTGTTGTGAGCGGGGGAGAGATCTATGTCTGTGCTTGAGGGATGTGAGGTAGCTACGGTAGGTGGGTGAGTGACAAAGGTGCCGTGAGTAGATGGTTGGTGCATGTCGTTTTGGGTGGGAGCTGTGGTGTCAAGGGTGGGAAAGGGGATGAGGGCTGGTGTGTGAGGGGAAGGGGTGGGGAGGTTGGTGTAAGAGGGGGAGTGTACTATGTCTGTGCTCGACAGGAGTGAGTAGTTACAGTAGGTGGATGAGTGACTAGGGTGTCGGGCGTAAAGGAGAGGTGCAAGTCGTTTTGGGGCTGGGCTAGGTTAGAATGAATGTGGTTTGAGGCTGTGGTGTCAGGGGTGACAGGAATGGGTGAGGTATGAGAGGCTGACCGGGTGAGGTTATAGGGGGGGGAGGGGGTGCCGCTGGAATGTGTGGGTGAGGGATCTATGTCTGTAAATGTGGAGTGAGAGGTAGCTACATTAGGTGGGTGAATGTCTAGAGTGCCGGGGGTGTCTAGAGTGCCGGGGGTGGAGGGTAGGTGTGTGTCGTTTTGGGGTTGAGCTAGGTTAGGAGGGTTGTGATTGGGGGCTCTGGATTCAGGGGTGATAGGCCTGCGGGTGCTATGAGTGGGGGGCTGATGACTGGCGAGGTATTGTTTGAACATGGGGAACAGGTTGTCTAGTAGTTCCAGGTTCTTGTCTGTGGATTGAATTAGGATAATCCCGTTGTTGTAAATAGTGATGGTTGTTCTGCCCGGGAAGAGTTGGGATGGAGTGATGGTGAGTTTTTGGCCATGCGCGAAATTCCTGGAGGTGGAGACGGTGAGTAAGGTGCGGAACGTGTTTCTCCATTGGGCTCTGCGTGTGGTGTGGAAGATAATATCAATGTTCAGTGAACCATTGACTGGTGAGAAGTAGGTGTCTGCACAAGGAGTTTCAGGGTGGGACCTCAGGAAGTTGTGTTTAAAGCGTTTAGCGGCTTTTTTAGTGAGTGAGGGTGGGTAGTTGATTCTATATGTGTGTTTGCCGACGGGTTCCATGATGGGAGGACAGACTAGGATGGGGTAGTGTAGGGGGGAAGGGTGCACTGTCCTAGACAGTTGCGTGGGCCTAAAGTGACACTAGTGAGTGCACAGTAATGCTATACGCAGTATACAAAGTATACAAAGGCAGACAATAGTAGTGATATAGTGGGAAGTGACACTAGTGAGCTGGCACAGTATTTGAGGTAGTAATCGGTGAATACAAGATTAACTGACATTAGTGAGCTGCCAAGGTATTTGAGGTAGTAATCGGTGACAAGTCTGTGTGGGGTATTCGACAGTACATTTTTAAACAGTGCAGAATAAGTATCAATATAATACTGACAAAATACTAGCAGTTAACACTGTGCAAACCATAAAAGTATCTAATCTAGGTGACTAGTGAGAAGTCAAAAATATGTAAGGTACAAAATACTAGAATATAACACTGTGCAAACCATAACATATATAATCTAGGTGACACTAGTGAGTAGTCAAAAATATGTAAGGTACAAAATACTAGAATATAACACTGTGCAAACCATAACATATATAATCGAGGTGCAAACCATAACATATATAATCTAGGTGACACTAGTGAGTAGTCAAAAATATGTAAGGTACAAAATACTAGAATATAACACTGTGCAAACCATAACATATATAATCGAGGTGACAGTAGTGAGTATTCTAAATCTAAAATATGTAAGGAACAGGAGTCCGTGACAGAATACCATTGCACACATAATTATATGAAGCAACAAGTGACATTAGTGCGCAGCAACGAGAAATGTATGAGGCATAAAATATGAAAATATGAAAAATAGAACTGAGAAAAATTCACACACAGATAAAATGACAGAGATTAAATGACACAGCATATGAAAATATGAAAAATAGAGCTGAGAAAAATACACACACAGATAAAATGACAGAGATTAAATGACACAGCAAGTGGCATTAGCGAGCAGCAAAGGAAAGAAAGAATATATGAGGTAGTAAACGGTGCATTACCGGTGAAAATAAAGTGGGATGTGCAAGATACAGTTAGGGTTATAGAATATAGAATATAGTGCTACTGTACGAGGCAATAATATATGGGTAGCAATCGATGCAGAAAAGTGATGTGTGCAGGATACAAAATCGGGGTGTGCTGGATACAATCAGGAGTATAATAATAAATAACACTGTGAAAAAGCAGACTATCTAAATCCGGCGTAAGAAACGTCCAGCTGTGTGATTGTGCAGAAGTAGACTGAGAGTCTAAGAGGCCTTAGGTCTTTAGGTCGATGGTAGGAATGACTAGTCCATGATGGTCTCCCCAGGATAGACAAACTAAGATGGCCGAACTGATAGGGGGGGTAGAAGTAGAAATAGTGGTCCTTTGTCTGTTGTTGTTGCTCTGGGCTCAGAGCAGGACCATTTCACTTTCTATTCAAGGCAGGCACTGCTCATAGCTTGCTGGGAGTGAAAGTGGGGGAGTTAGAGGTTAGAGCTGTGGAGCCTCGTGGACATCAAAGGTACCAGCGAGGATTTATTTCTACAGTTTTATGGCCCCGTGTTGCTGCTCAAGGAGGTAGTTTAGGAGTGTAAGCAGTTTTATGGCCCCCGCCATTTTGTACAAGGAGGTAGTCTAAAAATGTGGGCAGGCGGGTGGGGTGAGATAAATACCTTATGTCTCCCAAGCGTGTTGGTCTTGCCAGCAGAATTTTTGATGTTGTAATGTTTAGATCGCAGATAGATGTGATTGTAGATATGTGTCTGCCCAGTACTTCCCGGTACTTCCGGGAGCCGACTCCACTAACCGGCGTCCTTCCAGGATCCGCATCCAACCTCCTGTGCTGTGGTGCGGGCGGGAGGGGGTGTCTCAACAGTTAGCCTTGCCTTGTAGCTTATGCCTTGTAACTTGGCGCCTCTTCACTTATCCATCCGTTTCCCGGTGCCTTCAGGAGCCGACTCCACTAACCGGCGTCCTTCATGGTTCCGCCTCCACCCTCCTGTGCTGTGATGCGGGCGGGAGGGGGTGATCGCCGACGTTCCCCTACCGGTCCCGGCACAGCATCTAGCAGCCTGCGCCTTGGAGCAGGTGGGAGGAGGGCCACTCTCCGGTGCAGCCGGGCGCCTTATCACTTTACAGGGTTTCTGCGGAGTGTGATTTACCTCAGCTGAACTCTCAGAAGTGAGCCAGCCGCGGGCTTATCTACGCTGTACATGCCAAAAATGTAGACGCCATTTGTAGCTGAGGTTAGCCGAGGAATGCAGAGTCGAAATGGATAACATTAAATGGCGCAGCAATATTGAGACACAACGGAGGTCTTGATACACAGACAGCCGGGCGTACACGGCGATCGCCAGGACTCGCGGGGTCATCAGTGAAGGTGGTTTCCCGTCTTCAGGGTTGTGCGTTCCACTGCGGCGGCCATTTTTTGAAGTTGCGCGATTCGGTGGAACGCACGCCAGGAATGATGTTGTTCTTCTTTGTTTGTTTGCCGCGTACCGGCGCTGGTCACCAAGCTACACTCCCCAACTCCAGAGCGGTGATCTTCCCGGGCTCGAAGCTCGACCAGCGCTGGAGCCCATTAGTCCACTGCTCCGATGCAGGGATGGGGGAGGGGGTCATCTTCAGGTCGCTCCACAAGCCACCATGGGCATGGGACTCGACGCTGGCACGAGCTCTTTCCGTGATCGCAGTCGTGCCGGTGGGAGCCTCAAAGCGTCGCTTCAGAGTGCCGACTCTCCCCGCAGGCTCGGGGACTCCGATTTCCCTATTCAGCAGACGTCCGTTGAGGGGTGATGTCTCCAGCTGCGACGGGTGACGGCTGACCAGGCTGCTACGGGTGTCTCCAGCCTTCCACCGGACAGGTATGATACAATACACGATTCTGGTTACTCCTGTTACTCTTATGAATTCGATTCCGCGGAGCAGTGGGCGCTGACAGGGATAATACCCTATAGAGGGATCCCAAGCACCAGGAGCTCTTAGCAGGCTCCTGCTCCGGTGGCCATCTTGGCTTCATATATATATATATATATATATATATATATATATATATATATGTATAAATATGCCCAACAAGCGGGGCCGGACTGGCTACTGGGCGGTTGTGTGTGCTGCCGATCAGGGGGCTGATTTAGTTGATGGGGCCCTGCGTGCGCTGAACAAACTTTGTTTTGCTTTTTTTATTTCAAAACACACGCAGGTCCCCATCAACGAAATCAGCCCCCACTGCAGAGAAATTAGACCCAACTCGGCAGCACACACAACCGCCGGTAGCCAATCCGGCCATGCCAACAAGTATATTCGCCGCA